>NC_083334.1:34096687-34397138 GCF_963455315.2 Globicephala melas | reverse complement strand
CACACGCGTGCACACACACACACACACGTTGAAAATGCATATACCAAAATGGCAACAGTAACTGATTTCTCAGTGGTGGTTCCTAGATTATTTCTTTGTGCTTTTCAAATTGTCTTTAATGAACATATACTTTAATTCTATAATGAGACTCCTTTTTAAGTGGATGGGATTTTTTAATACACGGTTGACCCATGACAGCATATTTTAATAAACTGCTCAAATTCTTCTACATAAACATCATCTAAAACATTACCCTACCCAGGTAAAATAAACATAAGTATGCATACACAGACCTCAAGAGGTATAGAGCAAGTTCAATAAAAATCAGAGTGGGCTCTAAAAGAAATTGATTGTGTCTCCCCTCTCTGTCCTAATGGTATATTGGCATAGGTAACTAGGATTCAGTGGAGGTTTTTAGGTCAAACCACTTAGCTGGGTTATCAAAGTGTCATTGTTCCTGACTCTCTATTATTAACTAGCAAAAGACCATAAATGTACACAGTAAATGAAATGAGACTAAACTTTAAAAGTGCTCTGGTAAAGCTCTGAGGTTTTCAAGTAATCCTCCACCTTGCTTAAGAGCTAGGATGACTCTCCTCTAACCTAATCAGATCCACAACTCTGTCTGCAAGACACTGTTGCTGTACATCAGGGAGACAGCTTCTGGGGATGGGAGAGTCACTCTGGGAAAGACACAATAGAGGACTGTTCTAAATGCCTATTGTGTTTAGACACAGCTCTCCCATCTCTCTAATAAAGAACATAATTATGAATGGGTTTAAGTTGGCTCATGTATTGAATGAATCATATGGCTCAGCTAGTTAATCCTGTAATGCCATCTGACAAAGCTCACACATGGAATCACCTCACAGCCCTGAACACGGCTTTTATTTCTAAAACAATATTTTGCTAATAACACTAGAGATTTAGTTTTGATTTCATGTAAAGCTATAGCTTCATGGTATGATCGAGAAACATTAAGTATAAAAAATTACCTAAAGGTCTGCATTGTTTTACCACTCTGGGCAAGAGAGAGAACGTGGGTTTCCAGGAAAAGAAATGGTCTGACCCTCCCTTCCTCAGTTCTTCTGCTTTCCATAAGCATTTCTGTATATTGGTTAAGTCTAATTATTTGATAAATGTGTCCTGGCCTCTTTAAAAAAAATAAATAAATAAAAAATTTTAAAAAACTGAATGGACTTTGTGAAACTTTAAGAAAGTGCAAACCAAAGTTCAATTTTTTAAAATAATAATGTTCAGTAAAACAAATGTAAGCCTTCAGTGGCTGACAACCTATTTCAGTTAACTGCATTTCAAACATGTTTTGACTCTGCGCCCTATTTGTTTCTCAGTAATTTCAATCTGTGTCTGAATATTCTACAAATGTCCCAGAGGAAATGGGCTTATCATAGAAATGGAAAAGTCAAAACCCACTTTAAAACAAACAGAAGGGAGAGGTCCTTAAAAAGGGAACTAAATCTCAAAACAGCACTTCCTGCGCTCAGCTCTCTCAACGATATTCTAACCAGAAGAAACACAAATTCCAAAGGTTAGTCCATCAGTTTCTGGCGTTGTTATTTCATCAGAGCATAGGCAGAAAAGACACCCCTAGTCCAAATACATTTTCTCCACTGAACTTTTATACACAAATCTAACTGCATTTTTAAGGGAAAATATTTTCTTAAGCACGAAAGAGAAAAAAGACCAAAAACAGTAGAGCAAAAGCTTTCCTCTTAAAAGATCCTTTGTCAAAAAGCAAGTTTCCCTGGCTTCTCGATCAACCCTCCAGCCCCCAGCATTAGCTCTCCACCCCAGGACCCCGAGCTTGGCTTTCCTCATACAGCTCCTGGCCCTTAAAGCTGGAGCCTCTGTTCCATACAGAAAAACAAAGAGAGTGACAGGCTATGGCCAGCCCCAGAGGGGGCCTGCTGCCAAGGAGTCACTTCCGCAAATGGTGTGGGAACCAGAATTACTCACCTGGAGAAAAACAGTTTCCTAAGAAGGTTCTGCAGTTCCAGTGGTTCTGGGACACCTCACTTTCCACAGCCATCACCTGCTGTAAATCAACTCAACACTGAGCCCAAAGTAGCGACGGGTTGTCTCCAAGTGTCTTACTCAAAGCAAGGCTTGAGCCTGGCTGTGGCCCCCGAGACGCAGTGATGGCACAGCCAACGCACGCGGTGCCTCCCCAGCTCCCACACTGCCTATGGCAGTGGACTGACAGGCGCGGCAGTTACTTACAACTCCCGGTGGCCGTCTCACCCCACGTCACTCACAGACAACGCTGTGCCATCGTTCCGTAAAAGCTTTTCTCTCTCTCCGCCCACACACTGTTAAACTCCACATGATAATATACATTATTACACTGAGGAACAAAACACTGGTTTGAGGTCAGCAGAAAATAATCATCCCATGGGCCTTTAGGAATCCTACTGCTGATCCCTTTGTCCTCTAGATCTTGAACAAAATGAGCCTGCATTATTTCAAAGGAATGTGACTACCAAGTGAATAAACCAGAAGAACTTAGTGAGAACTACCTTTTGCCTGGAAATGTCCTGTGATATCATGCTAACAGCTAAGTCACATGGCCCCAGTCACTCCCCCTGGGAGGGGTTGCTGGAGGAGAAGCTAAGCCAAAATGTCTTGGAACACCTGTGACAAACACAGTGGCCTCCCAGAGACGACCTGGGCGGTTGGTGTATATTTTGCTACTAAATGAACCCCAGTTGGTCTGCCAGGCTGAGGTAAACACTTCAGTGTTCAGGCCATAATGGTCTCTACTTAATTCCTCTCCACTGCCATTCAAAGCATTCAGGCAAAAATGACAGTTAATATGTATTAAGCACTTTCAATGTTCCAGGCATGGTTCTGAGAAGTTTACAGGCATTAATTAGCGCATTTAATCTTCATATCAACCCTACGAAGTAGATAGTATTAACAAGTCCTCTTGACAGATGGTGAAACTGAGGTACGCGTGAGCAGGATGGGAGAGCTGGGATGTGCATCCAGGCAGTGTGGTTCCATACATCACATTGTGCGCCACTGCTGTCTCGTCTCCCTGGGAGAGGTCTGTGGCGCCAGTGCAGTACCGCAGACTCACCAACAGTGGTTAGATGGGAGGCACATGGCAAAGACGCTCCGGAAGAGCACAACATATATGGAAGCCAAGAGAGGTGAATTCCTGTTTCAGTGTCATCATTAACCATGAGACTCGGAGCAAGCACCTCACTTCCTTGGCCTCAGTATATTCATTCATCTGCACACCTCTGGGGGTGTGCAGGGCTGGATGAATATCCCCTCTACCTCTAAAATTCCACAACAGCCTACTACACCTGATAAGGTTATTATATTACTTACTGTATGACATTTAAAAAGTAATAAACAAGAACCTAAGGAGGGAAGAGAAAGCAAAACAAGTCTCATGATTTCTGTTGGATAAAAATCAAGTTTACAACCTAAACTGCCTGGTGAACCCCTGGCCATGCCCACACTAACTGGATGTGCTACTTGTTGGTACCTGTCTTTGTGCATGCTCATGGCCCAGCACGGAAACGGAGTGTTCTTAGTGAGGATAACCCACTAAAGCAGCCCCTTGGGGGTGCCCAGGGTAGAGCACAGTATCACCCCCAGTCAAGCTTCTGACAAAGCAGGTTCACTTCCAACCATGTGATAAAACTGGGAGTTCTTTGTAATCCCTTAGTGAAAAAAAAAAGTCTATTTACACACACACACACAAGCACACGAGTTTTAACACCCACTAGCATGGAGTAAGTGCCCTTACTCGCTATAAAGAGAAAGGGCTGCCTGGATGCCACATGTTAGGAAGAGAGGAAGTACGGGCGTTGTCTGAACTGGGTAGGAGGAAGGATGCTGGTGAGTGGGTAGGCTTTTCTGGGTTGCACCCAGCCAGCTGGTATCAACCAGTCATGCCCAGATGACTCAATAATGATGAAGGCCAAAATTCTTTAAGTTTTTTGAGAGACCCTTGTCTGCTGCTACCCTCAGGAAGTCTAAGAGCAGGGCAGGCAGTCTGCCACCCTGAGCCGTACCACCGGGAGAGAAGCCCTGCCTAACTCAGTGCAGGAGGGTAACAGAATGAATTTAAAAGCACAAACCAACAAAGGGTACCTGTCCCTTCCTTTGTTTAATCAGAACCTGCTCTATCTGTAAGCAGAGGACTTGAGACCAATGCAGGGGTAGAAAAGGTAGAGTTGATAAAGAAACCTACCTACAAGTCACAGGAGCAGAAGGGCAACTGAGGGAGCCCTCTTCTGCTGTTTCCAACAATACAATGGACTTCCCCATTCTTCTCCCATTTTAGCCAGTACTTGAAATTCTTAAGACTCTCAGTAAGGGAGAAGTACCTAGAGTCCACTGCTGGATACACAAGGAGACTTGAGCCGGCTGACTGAGGATCACCCCAGCTAGTGTTTAGCCCACAGCCAGGGTTCCTTTACCTAACCCACAGCTACTCTCTGCAGCATCACTGTGTGAATCCCCATAAGCCCACAGCAGCTCAAGGCCACACAACGCCAAAGTTACACGCCTTTTTGTAATTCCTCTGTGCTGCAGAGACTGCTTAGAGGCCATCTATCAAAGGCAGTTTATTTATTTTTTTATTATTATTATTTTTTTTCCAGTACGCGGACCTCTCATTGTTGTGGCCTCTCCCGTTGCGGAGCACAGGCTCCGGACGCGCAGGCTCAGCGGCCATGGCTCACGGGCTCAGCCGCTCCGCGGCATGTGGGATCTTCCTGAACCGGGGCACGAACCCATGTCCCCTGCATTGGCAGGCGAACTCTCAACCACTGCGCCACCAGGGAAGCCCTTATGTATTTATTTTTAACATCTTTATTGGAGTATAATTGCTTTACAATGGTGTGTTAGTTTCTGCTTTATAACAAAGTGAATCAGTTATACACATACATATGTTCCCATATCTCTTCCCTCTTGCGTCTCCCTCCCTCCCACCCTCCCTATCCCACCCCTCTAGGTAGTCACAAAGCACCGAGCTGATCTATTTTTGACATAAAAATGCTCCCACCAGGGGCTTAAGTGGAAAAAAACTTTTTTGGTTCTTCACAGCAAGCGGATGTTTTGTTTAGTCTTCTTTTAAGATGAGTTAGACCTCACAAAAATTGTGTGGTATTATTTACACAAAGACTTTGTTAATATCCAGTCAATGAGAGCTCTTCAGCAAAGGATTTAGATATAACATATGTCAGAGAAGGAGGACATTCACTAAAGAAAATCTGGTACAATGTGAAGGCACAGAAGCCTTCCTCTGATGTTCCTTTTTGCCAGAACATGTGGAACTAGGCACGGATTTCACTTGAGCAGAGAACCATAAATTTTCCTATTATTCTAACTTTTATCAGGAGATATTCAGTTTCCGTGTTGGTTTTTCCACTGTCAAGACAACTCTCTAGAAGACTATGTCTCTGCTACAGTTGTTAATAAAAAAATAAAATCATCAGAAGGATTATAGTGACCCATTACTGAAAGTTAATTTTCTATACAGCCAACTTCCAGCATGAGGAATCAGAATCACTGTACCTAAAACTCTGAGCAAGAGTCAGACATTATTCGAATTTCTTTTCTTTTTTTCCCTTTGTACAATAAAGAGGCATTAGGAAGTTTCTTCTTCCTGGAGGGACACCTGCAGACATTCCGTATTCTGGATCTGTAGTTCTTTCTCCTCTTCTAATAATAGCTTTGAGATATAACCTCAGTCCTCACCTAGCATCCCTGACAGAAGGGCACCAAAAAAGGCAGAAGGTAGAGAGGAGAAGTAGGAAAGGAATGAGCATGGGACACTGTCCCTTGTTGCTAACTGAGCTTTGAGCTTGATGGGGTTAACATAAAAGGCGTGATAAAAGCAGAGGCACGGGCTTCCCTGGTGGCACAATGGTTGAGAGTCCGCCTGCCGATGCAGGGGACACGAGTTCGTGCCCCGGTCCGGGAGGATCCCACATGCCGCAGAGTGGCTGGGCCCGTGAGCCATGGTGTCTGAGCCTGCGCATCCGGAGCCTGTGCTCCGCAACAGGAGAGGCCACAACAGTGAGAGGCCTGCGTACTGCAAAAAAAAAAAAAAAAAGCAGAGGCACATGTGCCTCTGTGGAAGGACCTGGCAGTGACGGTGACAGCGAAGACATTGATGACAGCCAACATCTCCTGCACACTTACTAGCTCCAGGCACTGTGTCAAGTACTTCATAAGCATTATATCTCAACTGATCCTGGTAATGCCTCTAGAAAGTAGGTATTACTGTGACCTCTTCAAAAAGGACAGAAAGGAGGGTTTTTTTGCCCAAGGTAACACTATCAGGAAATGGCCAAGTTAGGCTGTGAAGACAAATCCGCTGGTAAAGAACTAGGTTCTTAACCCTACACACAATTCTATCCATTGCATAGATAGAGTTCTGGCCCTAATAGAGGTCCAGCAGTTAGCTTGATGGGATTACAAATGTTAACATAATCATAGGAAGACTTGCATTAATACCCTTTGAATCATACAATTTACCCATAATTAAGATCTAAATCTACACAGGGAAAAACTACAAGAGTAATTATTCTTAAAATATGAAGATATCATAGAAAGAAAGTAAAGGAATGGCCCTACTTCAGGCCCCTGAGAATTCTAGAGAGGATGGAATTTTCTACAGGTTGATCTCTCCCCTATTCTTTTTCAAGCACATACAAAAAATCTGAGGTAGATACACTTCTGTCTTCCCTCAGAAACTTGAAAACCCTACGAATGACTCCCTGGGGCTCGAGCACTTTTCCTCTCTCTAATTCAAGGCCTTACATGTAAACAACTTAAAGTATGCTTTATCTTGGCTAAATATAATAACAATTAAGACTGAATCACTTCCACTGAAAAGGCACTCTGAAGTTAGAAAATCAAAACAGAACACTGGATGCATCTGCAATTTTAGCCACAATCCCTACGCCCCCTCAAACAGGATGGGCTGCTTTCTCACAGAAAAATAAGATTTATTACCAGAAAAGTTAGAGGCACAAAAACAATCACGTATAAGGGCCTGTGCACTAGCATGGCTCCTCTGCAAGAGAAGAGTTTAATCAGGAGAAATACAGGGAGGTCAAATTCCAGAATCATCTAGTCTGCACAGCATTTACTTTGGGTATAAAGAAAATGACATCATTACAGGGTTGGGATCTGAAACAACTGTTCCATACAAAACCAGCTACAATGCCCAGTTCATTCCAAATCGGTGAGGAAAGGTTTGCACTCAAATCTAAGAATGTACAGCCATGGAAGCCTCAAAGCACGTCATATGAGTTCACAAACTAACCTAGATTTTCTAAAACCTTGTTGCTTAAATAAACTTTTAACTTGAGGGTAAGTTTGTTCTAAATGTAAAAAAAGCAGGAGGTAAGAATATGATATTTAGTAAACTAGAACATTTCCTCAAAAGTAAATAGCATATTGCACTAATACCATTCTGATTGAGACTATACTAGTTGTAGGTCCTTGGCACATGGAGGCAGACACCACCTTGGCGGGGAGAGGCCGTCACAGCAGGAGCGAGCCGGGTTCACACAGTCTCCTGGAGCGGACACCCGGGGCCTTTGGCAGCTGTGCCATCCCACCGACACAGTCCTGCTTGCGGTCCCAAAGTTAGTGACATAAGCGGGGTGGCAACTCTCTCCTCAGTCATCACTTCCAGGGGCACAGGACAGGGTTTCAGGGTTTCAAGTACTCCAAGCTGAGAGGGCTCTGGAATCACCACATCAGCACCCTGTCAGTTGTGCCCGTGGGATGGCTGGGGGCTCCGTGAGCCCTCTGACTCTCTCCTCTTCCTCCCTGTTGCCCACAGGTGAAAGTTCCAAGGTCTCATTACTACATCAGTTAGGAAATGTCAGAAGAGAGAAACTCAGATGAATCAAACTATCTCCTTGTCTAAAAATCTGACAGGAGAGAATACTAAAATTATTGTTTTGAATAAAATAAACATATATAAATGAAATCCTTTATAACTCTGTTGACCAACAGCACAGATAACTAAATGCAGTTGTAATGACCTGCACTCGTACTGATCTCCTTCAGTTAAGTCAGTGGGATGAGCCTCAATAAAAGAATTCTCCAGGACTGGGAAGAGTGGGATCCTTCACCGAGTTGGGATGTATTTTAAACAAGGTAATTTGCCAACTCTAAAGTTGCCCTGTGGTACTGAAAGAATCAGGATAGGAAAAGGAGATTTTCAGATCCCATCGTGACCAGAAAATATGCTCAGTAAGCCATTCAGTGCATGTGCTGGGCCTTACGGATGGAATACAAGCGTTCTGACTGGCACTACCATTAAAACAAGAAGGCAAAGGCAGACAGTTCCCTGGAGAAGCATGGCTGTCCCTGCTAAACCTCCCCTCGAGGTTCAAAGGCACCAGCAGCTCTTCAACCTGAATGTGAACAGGCAGTTAACACGGGCTGGGGGACGAGTGTCCTTAAGGCTTATGGTGAAGGTAAACAAAGAAACAGAAAGAGGGAGATGGACAGAAACGTTTCTGCCACCCCTGGAGGAAGACACTCCTTGTGAAGGGACAGACAGTTCAAAAGTTCCATGGCCACAAAGGAACAACTCAGACGGGGAGGCCTCTCCTGTTCCTGGGCGGCTGTGCTCCTAACTGGGCGCCTCAGGCTGTGACACCTTGATAAATAAACACCAAAATCTGCACACTGACCAAAGACAACATCAACTGTAAGACGCTCTGTGGTAACTGGGAGTTAGTGCTGCACAAAAATTATGAGACAGCCTCTGCCCAAGGAGGTTGCAGGCTGGATACAAGGCGTCCGCACAAGCTGGCTGCTCCTCTCCTGTTCCCGCACGGCCACTCCCCTCCCACAACCTGCAAATGAAGAGGGGGATCTCAAGTTCCTGGCACACTGGATCCGGAAACAACCCTAAATACTGCACTGCCTAGCCCAACTCCCTCATTTTAAACATGACACCAGCTCAGAAAAGAGTAAGGGGGCTTCCCTGGTGGCGCAGTGGTTGAGAGTCCGCCTGCCGATGCAGGGGACATGGGTTCGTGTCCCAGTCCGGGAGGATCCCACATGCCGCTGAGTGGCTGGGCCCGTGAGCCATGGCTGCTGAGCCTGCGCATCCGGACCCTGTGATCCACAACGGGAGAGGCCACAACAGTGAGAGGCCCGCGTACCACAAAAAAAAAAAAAAGAGTAAGGGACATGCCCAGAGTCACAGAGCTAATGTGAGGCACGATAAAGCCCCAGGCTCCAGATGGTCACGTCCATGCTTCTTCAGTTCGAAACGGAGAGAATATGTCCCCTAAGTGTAGGCCTGCAACATACACGCACTGGACACTGAGACTCCAGAGAGGATTACGTGGACATTTACCTCCTCCGTCCTGGTTTCATTTCAGCCACTGGGGCCCACACTTCTGCCTTCATGTGAGAAACAGGGACCCTCTGATAAGGGGCGGAAAAGACGCAATCTTTAGTTCCTTACTTCAGCCAAGAGAAGAAGAATTAGTCTCCTACAATCTCTGCACTCGCCTTCCTAGAAGAGGGGCATTTGGGTTTCAGAATAAGTATTTCTTCCCAAGCAGTTCAGACTGAGGAAGGGTAACGAGTGGTTGTTGCTTTCATGGAAGAACATGCAGAAAGTCAGGCTGTGCAAAGCCACCCAAGAAAGTCGGGGAAGAGTGGACCTTGCTCCCTCATGCACCTGCTTTCTGGCCTCCCAGCCGGCCAGCGAGCGACACATGCGGTGCTCAGCCCTGGAGTTCTTCTACCCGCTCCAATTCCAGTCTCCTAGCTGCTTTTCAATCTGTTCTTGTGTAGAAGGTCCTAACTGGTCACAAAGAGCTAATCTCAGGAGCCAGAATTAGTACGATTTCATAGAGCCAAATAATGAATTTTTTGAGTTGAGAATATGCTTCGTGAATTGCTGAATCTAATCTCATTTCCCAGATGAGTAAAGGAAGGCCTCGGAGGGAGGTTAAGAATCTGGATATGAACAGAACTAGGGCCACAGCCCACGCCTCCCAACTCCCAGCACGACGCTCTTCCTACGGCCCCCCGGCATCACCAGCAGACACGGGACAACCTCAGAGGCCCACCCTGCACAGACGGGTCAGGAGGCAACCCCTGGGCTCATGAGACTCAGGCTGGCCTCACGTGTGCAATGGCCACGGCAACACAGCAGCTTAAAGGCCTTGTCCATCTGTGCCTGTGGAGGCTCAGCATGATGGAAAGGCCCTGAAGACAGAGAGAAAGGAAGCAGGAAAAGAAAATACGCCATCAAGAAAACAGGTGAAAAGAATGGCATCCAAGCACAGAAAGGACAACCACTGGTCACATAATATATACAGTACTGTGAGAAAAAAATATCCCTAAATCCTGTTACTTCCTTTATAATGACACTTTTAACCAACTTGGTGTACAGTTACAGCAGACTGCTATCCTCAGCTGTTTTCATAAAACTGAGTGTAACACAAGATAAATATTACTTGTACACCGGCCGACCCTGGGTGGGTCGGGATCCTTACCACACCCTGGGCGGGGCAGGCCCACCCTGGGAACCAGGCCCAGCTCCTGCAGATGGACCTCGCAGCCTCCCAAGAAGACCCAGCGCCACAGGAAGGGCTCGACTGACTCAGGAGGGGCAGCTCCCCAGGAGGAGCAGCAGGGCAAGATGACACTTCACACGCTGCACTGAGGCTGCCTGGGGGGGTGTGTGTGTGTGTGTGTGTGTGTGTGTGTGTGTGTGTGTGTGTGTGTGTGTGTGTGTGTGTGTGTGTGTGTGTGTGTGTGTGTGTGTGTGTGTGTGTGTGTGTGTGTGTGTGTGTGTGTGTGTGTGTGTGTGTGTGTGTGTGTGTGTGTGTGTGTGTGTGTGTGTGTGTGTGTGTGTGTGTGTGTGTGGTGGGTATCTGTTTTGTTCAACCTAAATTTCCCAGTAAAATATTTTGTTAGCAAAAATGTTTTTCTCATTTAAAAAGAAAAGGTTACTTTCCAAGGAATGGGTTGTGAAATCCACACTGCTTACCAACTGAGGAGCCCAGGATGACAGAATCCCACAGCGAAGGTGGGGCCGTGGACTGGGCAGTCTGTCATTACGTTAAATGCCACAAGTAACATTCTTCGGCTGTGTTTCAGGTGGAGACTTTTGAGTTCCCTCGTTTTTAAACTTCAGAAAATGCTCAGCTATGCAATTTCCATGGTGAATTCAAAGTCACAGCCAAGGATGGGACACACCAGCTTCTCAAGGTCAAGATGCCAGAAAATTCAAGGCAAAATCCACCTTACACCAACTTCCTCCTTAGGTTTACTCTCCATTACCTTTTTTTTTTGAATTTTTGAATTTTATTTTTTATACAGCAGGTTCTTACTAATTATCCATTTTATACATATTAGTGTATACATGTCAATCCCAATCTCCCAACTCATCCCACCGCCACCTCCCTGCCGCTTTCCCCCTTGGTGTCCATACGTTTGTTCTCTCCATCCGTGTCTCTATTTCTGCCCTGCAAACCGGTTCATCTGTACAATTTTTCTAGGTTCCATATATATGCATTAATATACGATATTTGTTTTATCTTTCTGACTTACTTCACTCTGTATGACAATCTCTAGATCCATCCATGTCTCTACAAATGCCCCAATTTCGTTCCTTTTCATGGCTGAGTAATATTCCATCGTATATATGTACCACATCTTCTTTATCCATTCGTCTGTCGATGGGCATTTAGGTTGCTTCCATGACCTGGCTATTGTAAATAGTGCTGCAGTAAACATTGGAGTGCATGTGTCTTCTCTTTTTTTCATGGCTGCCACAGGACTAGATTCTGTACCTGTAAAAGTTACCATTGGCCACATATGTTTGTCGGGTTTTTTTGAATTTCATTTTATTTATTTTTTTATACAGCAGGTTCTTATTAGTTATCAATTTTATACACATCAGTGTATACATGTCAACCCCAATCGCCCAACTCATCACACCACCATCCCCACCTCTCACAGCTTTCCCCCCTTGGTGCCCATACGTTTGTTCTCTACATCTGTGTCTCAATTTCTGCCCTGCAAACCCGTTCATCTGTACAATTTTTCTACATTCCACATACATGCTTTAATATATGATATCTGCTTTTCTCTTTCTGACTTACTTCACTCTGCATGACAGTCTCTAGCTGCATCCATGTCTCAACAAATGACCCAATTTCGTTCCTTTTATGGCTGAGTAACATTCCATTGTATATATGTACCACAACTTCTTTATCCATTCGTCTGTCGATGGGCACTTAGGTTGCTTCCATGACCTGGCTATTGTAAATAGTGCTGCAATGAACATTGGGGTGCATGTCTCTTTTTGAATTATGGTTTTCTCTGGATATATGACCAGTAGTGGGATTGATGGATCACATGGTAATTCTATTTTTAGCTTTTTAAGGAACCTCCATACTGTTCTCCATAGTGGCTGTATCCATTTACATTCCCACCAACAGTGCAAGAGGGTTCCCTTTTCTCCACACCCTCCACCCTCTCCAGCATTTGTTGTTTGTAGATTTTCTGATGATGCCCATTCTAACTGGTGTGAGGTGATACCTCATTGTAGTTTTGATTTGCATTTCCCTGATAATTAGTGATGTTGAGCAGCTTTTCATGTGCTTCTTGGTCATCTGTATGTCTTCTTTGGAGAAATGTCTATTTAGGTCTTCTGCCCATTTTTTGATTGGGTTGTCTGTTTTTTTAATATTGAGCTGCATGAGCTGTTTATATATTTTGGAGATGAATCCTTTGTCTGTTGATTCGTTTGCAAATATTTTCTCCCATTCTGAGGGTTGTCTTTTTGTCTTGTTTGTAGTTTCCTTTGCCTTGCAAAAGCTTTTAAGTTTCATTAGGTCCCATTTGCTTATTTTTGTTTTTATTTCCATTACTTTTGGTACTCTCCATTACCTTCTAAACCTGTTGGCCATGTCCCCACCTCCAATCCTGAAGCAGCACTTATAACACCTGCCACTTAAATAGATACTGATCTGCTTGTTACAACGTTTATGGTAGGTCAGTTTGTGAGACCCCACCCTTCAGAATTTAGCAAGAAATGTCAAGTCTTGAGCAACAGAATCTTCACTCACATTGCAACTGGAAGGGTCTAGAGCAGAGATAATTCCTGTAACACACAGTCACACACTCAGATCATTCAGCCAATCACAGACAAATCTGTGTTCCTCCTATCAACCACTGCCTTAAAAGCCAGAAGTGCTGGAATTCTCTAGGTGACCTATTTCAACCAGAAGGACAACTCATGAGTCTCTAACAGCCGGCTCATCTGATGGGTCCCCCAAGGGACTCACTAGAGATACAAGTTCCAGCGGTCAGTGACTGTCTCCCCTTACCTGGGCCAGTCCTGAGCCTTCTGATTTGTAAGCTGCAGAGATAAGTTTTTAACTGTCTTTTTGCTTATCTTTTAGCAGCAAAACACTGAAGAAATACAAATGTTTCCCTGTCATTCTGTCACCCAGAAATGCAGTCTTGTCCTGGGAAAGCCAGACTAAAATGTCCACACCTGCTAGATGTGCTCCTCTATTCAACAAGATTTAGACAAAGAACTTAGGAAACCAGGATGGATGAACAGCACTGAGAACCAAACCACAGCAACGCAAACATCTCACACACACAGCCTGGCCAAAGGCCCTCCCTGACCCAAAGGGATCACTGTCTCCAGCTCCAAGAAATTCATTCTCCATTTCTTCTCCTGGTGGCATCTCCATTTCAGCTGCCAGGGCATCCTTCTTCTCTTCCCCTTCAGGTTCTCACAGCTCCCATAACAACAGGTCTGAGACACAGAAGCCCTAATCAAAGGTGACCAATTCTGGATGAATATAAAACAAACCAATGTCAAGGTCAGTGGCTTATGGGCAGGACAATTTGATACTTACCCTGAACACCCCATCACCCTTTTCCACATTTAGGGCTCAAAAGTCAACACAGCATTCCTCAACTTGCTGTTCACAGCCTCATTACTCACTTGTCTTATCTTTTTGAAGATAACTGTCCCAAGCTGTTTAAAAGGGGAAGCAGAAATTGTTCAGTAATTTGATGGATACAGCAAGGTTGAGGAAAGACAGAAAAAGGAAGAGAATCATCATTTCCATGTCAAATACAAATGTCTTAAAGATGAGGACATGCAGGGATCAAGAGAGGAAGTGACTGGGTCTCAGGATCAGTAGCAGAGCTGGGCCAACAGAGGTGCTCTGGGCCTCAGTCCCCAGTGTCTCCCTGGCTGAAAAGCAGGGCCTCCACAGAGGACCAGCTGAATCAACAAAAGGGAGTAGCTTGTTGAAGAACATGCTGAGCACAGAAACTCTGTTGCCCGCCCTGCTTCTGAAGACAGGCTGTAGGCATGCCGGGACCACTCAGGAGCAGATGGGACACACGATACTCACAAAGAGGTTGGGTAAGGTCAAGGACACCAAACACTTAAGAGACTTAAAGAATCCACAGAGCACTTCGTAGTCTACCTAGCACTGTCACGTGCATTATTTTACTTCACACCTCACAATGGTCCCAGTTTCCAAGTAAAGAAACTGAGGACCAAGGAAGCTCTGCCCCGGCTCACAGCTGGTAAGCAGCTGGGCTGGCAGCTGAGCCCGTATCTTCCAAGCCCACACTCAGCACACCTCTCTGACGCTCCCTCAACCCAACGTTACTAATGACAAAAAGCCAAACACAACCGTACACCAGTGGGGTGACTGAATCACACCCTCAGGCCAGCTACATAATCACTAATAGCCCTGCTGGAACCCAACACAGGCTCTGCCTCCCTAGAACGTCAGGACTGGGCATTTTCAGAGCAGGGTCAGCCCTGGCATCTGCTGAGAGAGGCCCATGGCTCACTCTCCTGCAGGAACTCTGGCCTCATGGCAGGAACCACGGTGTGGCTACAGCTGGCCCTGTCGAATGCACTCAGCTCTGGTGACACAGCCCAGCTGTGCAGGCGCGCGCCCTCCAAGGGGCTGCTAAACACTCCAGCGCTGCGTGGTAGAGCTGTAGGGAGGAACCACGTTTCAGGAGGCTGGCAACTCCGAAAGAACTTTCCATCGTTTGTGCTTTCACACTGTAAGGTAGTTTAAAATTGGTCCCCAAAGAGCTGCACAGACCATGCCTTGCAAGGACACCCTACGAACCATCAGGAGGTCCCTTCGGCAAAGTGGGACCACAGGGACTTCAGTTTGAATTGTTACCATCGGCACATATTCCTTTTGTATTTCTGAAAAAAACTAGTTCAAAATTAAATTTAAAAGCTATAAGGATTAGCTGCACTGGAAAGTCATGCAGGCAAACAGAAACTGACTAAACTATTTTAAATTAAACAAAAGCTTTAGAAACACTAATCTAAACATGAAACCTTTATAAAAGCAAAACAGGGGAAAAGAGACTCATTTACAAATTGTATGATTTTTCCCCTCATAGCAACGGAAAAACATAGAGCAATTCTTAAAGGAGCAAACAAATTGTTAGGCATTTTCACATATTTTGTCTCATTTAATGTCTTCAATAACCACGGAAAAAAGACATCATCCACAAGCTATAGTCCAGGAAATAGGAGCTAAGGAGCTTCGCCCAGCCACTAACTCCTGGAGCATGAAGACAGAACGGGTCAACCTGTGAACATAGAAAAACCCGGTAAGAGCGGCCACCGCTCCAGGCAGAGCACGACCTGCACCTACAGGAAGAACCAGAAGGAGCGGCCAGGTCCCGACAACGTTTCCACTGCACTCCCAGTGTGGGCTGCGTGGCCCCTGAGCGGCACGTGAGCGCACAGTGCTGTTCTCCCCATTCAAAGACGATGAAACTAACCCTCACTGAAAGGACTTGAGCATAAAGACGTTTTCACAGCGTTGATGGTTTTGTACCAACCTACCCATCTTCCTCCCTCCCTCTGTGGAGCCTTCCACAAAGGCTCCATCTGAGAGATGACTGGGGGAGAGGGGCAGGGCGGGGCAAGGGGCCACAGGCGCTGAGGAGGCACCGCCTGGAACCCTGGCACAAAGAAGCCCTGACACGTTTACTGTGTGAGCGTACCCACAAGTCCATGTTTGTGACCACCGGTCTACAGGCCCAAGCCCAGGCCCTCTCACGTCTGATGTAAGGGAGAACGACTTAAACACAGTAATAGCCGTGCTTTATTCACACCTGCTGAGCTCTGACTAAGACAGGAGAAAGGCTGCTGAACTCGCCCACGCACTGCACCTCTGTTAACCCTCACAACCGCCACCCCGAGCTCGCTCCGGTCACCGTTCCTACTTCACGTGTGAAGAGACTGAGGGTCAGGGTAGTGCAGTAACTCACTAGAGGTCAAACGGTAAGAAACGGAGGTAAAACTTAAACCGCTGAGACTATGACTCCTCAGTCCAGGCTCATACATACTCACCAACACACCAATTACACTCAGCTGGCTACCCCAGACATCCAAGCCCTGAGGTTCTCACCGGCCTTGGGGTGTCCATGAATCTTTTAACTCCAAGCATCTCAAGAATGGAAGTAATATCAACGCACTGGCTCTGGCCCTTCTCTACCATATGACCCTAGAGCTGCCCAGCATATGCCCTGGCCTGAACATGAAAAGACACCTTCCCAGAGAGAACTGTGGAGCTCGTTCCCTCAGCTCCAGATAAAAACTCCCTTTACCTTTTTTCTTTAGATAACGGACTAGTCTTTGAAGTTTCAAAACCAACGCCAAATTCTAAGACAGATCATGTCTCTACACTAACAGCATAGCCAACTTCCCTTTAGAGCAGTGATACACCAAAATAAGAGTGGGAGCCTTGCGCAGCAGTCAGAATGGACTCCACTGAAATGACAAAGCTCAAGCTGGTGACCTCCCGACGACGCCTGAAGTTTAGTAGAAGGCGGCTGGCACCGCCCTGGGTGCAGGAGCGCAGAGCAACACCTGCTGGCCTCAAAGGGCAGCACAGCTCCATCAAGGGAGCATCTCACTGCCCAAACATCACAGCCCTGTACAAATACACCCTCCGCACTTCGGACATCCTTGTTTAGAAAACAATATACAGGAATTATCATTTTCCTAAGTTTCTTCTAAGACTTTCTTACAATGTTTTTCACTTGAAATAAAAGTTTAAAATCCAAGGAATTTTCTGTAAGTACAATCACACATAATCCAGCACTGCCTGGGACCAGACAAAGAACATAAAGTCAATTCCAGTTACCTTTGTCAGCAAACAGCCTGCCCATAACTTTGTCACGAATACAAAGAACATCCCCTGGTCCCATCTGTTTAGCAGAACTTCATCATCGGCAAGGGCTCTTTCAATGCACTTCTACAGCTGCTTCCTTTGGGAGCGCAGACTGCTGCACCCTGACTCGGCAGCGACATTCTCCCAGAACGCCACTGTTCCCTCAGGACTGCGGGGTAAGAACTTGAAGAAGCTGAAGGAGTACTTCCCCTTGCCCCGCCTCCCCTCTCCGCAGGCAGCCCCCCTCCAAGAGAGCTTCAGAAGTCCAGATCCTGGGAAGCCACGCATGACCTCACAAACCTCCAGCTTAACTCTTTAGAAGCCAGGAGGCCAGCTGACTACAGGGAGAAAGGACAGCTGTGCTAGCTTATCTGGAGTGGTTGCTGCTTATGTGAGAAAGAGAGTTTGTCCAACATCATTTGAAAAAGAAGAACAAAAGTGTTAATCTCAGCATTGTTTTTCTTAAGTAGCACTACAGTTTTTGAGGTCCTATTTTTAAAGACCGTCATTTCCTACAGCACACACATTCTGGCTATAAGGGAATGGCTGAAATAGGCAATAAATAGATCTGATTCATTTATATTATATAAAATTCACCTGTGTTAAATTCACACCTAATTTTATGTGATTTGTGTTTTCCTATTTTCTAGTTTTGTTTCTGTTTTTCTGCTATCCTTAAATGAAAAGACTCATTTGGCCTTTTGCTCAAACCCTGCTTTAGACGGCCAGAAGCGGACTGACAACACTCACAGCTGTCAGACGCAGGCAACAACTGCCACCAAGGCATCTGAGAAACTGGGACCTACGGGACTTGGGGGTGGGGGGCGGGGGCGGGGCGGACGGAATGGACGCGCACCAGGCCTAACTAATGGATAACAGAGTACACATCAGAGCTCCTGAAGGGAAAGGAGACTGGTTTCGCTTCATTTTTTCCCCATGCTTTCTCTTTAAGCTCCTGCTATTTTTGTTGGGATTTGGGAATTATAAGGATCAGGAGGTAAAATAACTAAAAATTACTTTATAAACAGAAGTAGATAAAATTACATACTCTCAAAGAAAATGTAATATGCCCTTTCAAGAATGCCTTGGTTCACCCAGAAAATGATTATAACTTACTGTCCAGCAATTTTATTCCTAAATATATACCTAGCCTAGAGAAACTCTCCACATGTGCACAAGAAGCCACTAATTAGAATGTTCACTGCCATGCCATTTAAAATAACAAAAATACAAGACAGCCAAAATGTTCATAACTAGACAAATGGGAAAATTAGTTACAGTGTATATTCATGCAATGAATATTATTCAGCAAATAATTAATACACTAGGGCGTTATGAATCAGTAAGAATGAATTTGAAATGTTGAGCAAATAAGTGAGTTACAAAAGGAAACAAGATAGCACTTATATAAAGTTCAGAAACATGTGAAAGAATATCATATATTGTTTATGGGTTGACACCTATATAGGCACAATACACGCCCACAGGTCATGGTGACCTTTAGGAAGAGAACAAGAGAGATGGGACCACAGAGGCACTGACTGCAACATTTTATTTCTCAAATTGGCTGGCGAGATGGAAGGTGTTTATTAACTTTTACACTTCTGGGTGTGCCTAGGACGTGCAGAAGTTGTAAAAGTCAACTGCATGATGACTGCCTTTCAAGTGGATTCAGTGGCCTCAATCTAGAAAATTAACACAACAGGAGGCAAAGAGATTAATAAGCCCTGAACTCCCCACTCTCAAGCCCCCAATCCAAGCAGCTGTTCCTAACTCTACCTCCACCTGGAAAGTCTCCCCCAGCCCACAACCATGTCCACACACCCACCGGGTCCTCCAAAGCCCATGCTGGAGTAGTCCGGGCCTCGGAACCTTAGTGCCCCACCCACTAGGCCCTGTTCCAGAGTGATCTGTGAAGTTATCTGCCTCCTCTTTGGGAGACACCTAGTACCTAGTATAGAGCAGCTGCTAACTGAGTTCCTCATTCAACAAAAACTGGGCACCCAGCATGTGCTGGACTCTGTAACAGGTTCTCTGAGTCTTAAATCTAAAGACTTGTGAAGTTCACTGCCTAATAGGAGGGACAGGCTCAGACCTAAGTATAATATTATATGATGAACCCTAAAATAGTTGCTAAGTGAATGGAGTGTGAATAATGAACATTTATAATTTTGTTTCACAATAATAATTATTCAATACCTCTTAATTTCTCTATACTAAAGATTTCATATTACTACTCTTGACTAGAAAATGTCACCATTGTGTCGAGGTACAGCTGCTGTATAATTATGAAGAAAATAAACTATCATTAAAACTCCTCACCTTCAAGTAATCTAAGGCTCTTAGAATTATTATTACAGATAAACAACATCCTAAGTTGATCTGACCATGGTACACTCACAGCAGGTGACTTTGAGAGAGTTTTAAAGAGAACAGTTCAAGCAGTGTTATTACTGAAAATAAGAGCCAACATTTTCTGAGTAATCATCAAGTGACAGTAAATTATTATCCCTTTTCCCAGATAAGTAAGCTGAGGTTTAGCAGAGATAATTCACAAAATATAAGCCAAAGCCGTCTGACTTAACCCACACTCTTCACTAGGAAACCATACTGTTTCCTAGCAGGAAAATGGGTCAACCTCTATATTTCTAGAGCAGGAATGGGCACCCTGTGATCACTACACCAAAGGTGACACAAGAAATCATTTCAAAGTTCACAGCCAGGGCCACTCACTTTTATGAACCTCTGTTAAGAAATTTCTCCCTGCCAGTAGCACAGTGACATATAACAGGCCTGCCGCCCTCCCGCCCCCGAGGACACGGACTGTTTTACTCAGCTTTGTATTCTGCCTTTAACAGTTTCCCGTGCTTCTCAAACTTTAAAGTACTCATGAATCACCTGGGAATTTGTTAAAATACACATTTTGACTGAGTAGGTCAGGGATGAGGTCTGCATTACACATTTCTAACAAGCTCAAAAATCAGAGGTTGACAACTTAGGCTGAACATGAGCATCTTTCCACGAAAAGCTTCCGAAGCTGTCACTGCCTGGGTACCACCCTCGACCAGCAGAGTCATAATCTGTGGTGGCAAAGCATGGAGAGTGCCTCCTAATTCCAGCTTCAGAGAAAAGTGCCTGGGGACAGAGGCCCAAGCACAAGGGCATGAGAAGCTGTCAAGGGATTTCTCTAACATTCAGACGCTAGATGGTTTAGATGGAGTTTACATTAATCCTCATTAGCATGCATGAGAAAGATTATGTTCAACTCACCTGGCACCATGGCCCTAAGGTACTGAATAGCAGGGCTCTGCTAGGAGCTTGTGCCAATTTAATACAGTTTACAGAAAGTGTCTAAGACACACGGGAGAAAAAGAAAAACAAGATTAAAGCACTGGAAACATACCCATTTGGGGCTCTGATAAATTGGTACTTCTACGTAAAAGACTTTCAGAGAACTTTATTTGGAGAAGGTCTCTGTCTTTTTTCTTCCCCAGCGGATCAATGGATAACGTTTCTCATCCAATGTTGCAAGTCTTGTGTTAAGTGACCTCTGCTGAGAGAAAACGTTATTGCTTCCTTTAAAAGTTAAATATTGCACTGATATATGAATAGAAAGATTGCTGCATCACCCTGACCAGTTAAAATAACCGCCAATCCAGTTTTTATTTAGAGCTATGATTCTCCTTGTAATAACATGTAACTCCAATGTCCTCTATCATTTGAGGTCTTGCAATATAGTCTTGGATGAAAGATCACCCACTTAGCCAGCACTCCACAGCACTCTTCACACCAACGTCCAGGTCACTACTTTGTATGTCTTAAGGTTTAAACTACAGAATTAGAATGCTTCTGGGAAACCCTGTTTCAAATCCAGGACCATTTCCTGAAGTCATCACCGAGTTATACAAGAGACCCCAGCAAACAGGGAGAGGCCAAACCCCCAGAGCCAGAGCCAGGCCTGCCTGAGAGGACAGCCACACCGGCTCCCTGACGATCGGACACTGCTGGGGACTGAAGGTGAGCACCAAAGAGCCGCCTGGAAACTCCGGTCAGAGGCATACATCCTACCCAGGTGGCATCAGAAAGCCGCACGGGCAGCACCCAAGGGCTCCCGTGTGCACCTCTCTCCAGCCCGGCCTCAGCCGCTCCTCGCCCTCCCAGAGCTCACTGCGAGCCTCCCCTCCAACTGGTGACTCCGTGTCTCTGCATATGAAGGGTCCTCCCTCTCCTCAAATTCAATCTGTGTAAACAGACCCCACTGGGAGGCGCCCTCCTACAAACCCTGCTGCTCCCACCAACTCCCGCTGATTGTTTCCTGACTTGGTAAGTCATCCACACTGGAAATCTCACAGTCACCTTGATGCAGCCCCCGTGTCCTAGATTCACTCACTCACCAAATTCTTGCGTCTTTCCTTCTTTATCAGGCTTTTTCTTATTTATTTTCTTATATTCCTCAGACTATTACTCAGACTACTGCAAAACTCATGATAAAAATGAATATCCACAAACTAGAACTTAGCAAATTCTTACAACAGAACTGTAAACTGGGTGATAACGTTATTTCCATTTTACCAGTAAGGAACGGGAGGTTCCTAGAAGTGAAATAACCTACCCTGGACCAAGCAGCCAGTAGAGAGGATGATCTGACCTCCTGTCTTCTGATCCCAAATCCCCATATTTATGCCACCCCACCACAGTACATTGAATTTTATTCAGGACATCCAGTACCAGGTGTTTCAGACAGCTCAGAGGCTGACCCAGGGCCTGAGCAGGCGGTAGACTGGCATAACAACTCTTCTCCAGGTTACCACTGCTGTTCGCATTATCATTAGTTTACAGTTATCTCCTACTACATGCTAGGCATTGTGAAACCACTTGATTTTCTATTCTTGATTTTTTTTCACTTAATCTCATTTGCTTTTGAATAGGTGTTATTCATTCCATTTAACACTTGGAAAGGTTCCCAGGTTTTCTGTAACTTACTCAAGATCACACCCCCAGTAAGTACCTGAGGCAGGATCTGAACCCAGATATGACCGGCTCTGAAGCTAGGAGAGCCCCTGCCCTCAGCAATGAGCAGGGGCTCCTTTACAGTTAAGAAAAAAAAAAAAAATCATCATCACAACTGCTTCAGAAAGCTAGAAAGAGAAAAATAAGAACCTATCTTCTACAGAACAAGTTTTAAAACATGAGAGAAAAGGCCTGAAGAGATCACCAGAGCAGCAGGAATGAACCTGAGAGGCAGGAGCTCCCCACCTAGAGGACAGAGGAGGTCAGCCAGATCCCCCCAAACAAGTTCACAAGATCAAGGTCTTTTCCTGTCACCAGCTTAACTAATGTCACATGATTTTAATATTTTACATTATACTAAAATACCTGCAGGGAATTCCCTGGCAGTCCAGTGGTTAGGACTCAGCACTCTCACTGCCGGGGCCCAGGTTCAATCCCTGGTTGGGGAACTAAGACACCACAAGCTGCGTGGCACGGCCAAAAATAATAATTAATTAATTAGTTAATTACTTAATTAAATACCTGCAGGTTTTAAGTTGGGATGTCAAAATGTATTTGAAATCGCACTTCAACAAATTTCTCTAAGTACTAATCTTGTTTCATGTGACTTTTCCTAGACAGAAAGACACTAAAGAAAAAGAAAAACAGGAAGAAAAAAGATACTTCCAATGTCTGCACTTCATTTGAGAAAGGTGAGAAGGCAGAAAACCGGCAACTACCAGCTGGAGTGGACCCAACTGAGCGGAGCACTCCCCAGGCGTAAGAGCTGCACACAGACGTAATCCACCCCCTCTGCGGGGCTCCTCGGGATCCTGAGCGCCCTCCGAAAGAAAAACTGGGAAGCCGAGACGTGGAGTATATATATCTGTTACACCAAAAATGTAATCTTAAAAGGCAGTTGTGTGTATTTCAGAGAATCAAAAGAGAAATCCCTGCCATATGGCTGTATTTGCTGTCCCTTTTCCCATCTGTCCAAACCCAAGCTCCATAGAAATAAACAATATTCAACCCTGCTAATGGTCACAGTGACCACATTTGTGCCCTGCAGGCTTCAGGTCAGGACTTACTGACTGGAGCTGCAGTCTTCAGCTGATGGGCCGGAGAGGGAGAAGCACCCAGACACAAAGGAACCCATTGGCCCTGGGTATCTGTAAGTCTCTAATTATCCTTTCTAATTTTGGAGCCACGTGACTGGATTCCACACAGCACCACTGAACCCGCTAGCTAGCCTGAGTGCTCTGCAGCTGGACCACAAAGGGAGGGGATGCTACTCTTTGCTCCTTCATTAAACTATTGTGTTACATTCACAGGGTGCGCTATTTCCGCATTGGCATGCAGCTCTCTGGTCAACATCAGTGTTCAGAGCATCTGAGAGAATTAACTATTCCTGCCAAATTGACTCCAGGATCTTAAGAGGTGTTTTCAGGTTATAATGAGCGATCTATTTGATACTGCAAAGGTACATAACCCTTTAAAAGACAGAGTCAGCACACATACTCTCTACAAACGTCCTTTCCAACCCTATTCTAGAATATTACAGATTTGAAGTATTTTCTTCTTTGACTTAAGTGGAGCTCAGTCCCGCTCTGGCCACAAAGCCTGGCTAAATCCAGGCCTGGGGGTGTTCCTGAGAGGGAACTAAGGTGTGTTGAAGTGCCACAGGTCCTCGTCACCCTCCCCAACCACTCCACCTTTCTTACAGGAAGCAACACAATTGAGAACAGTGTCATCCTGTGTTCAAAAGAAATCACTGTCAGATACCGCCACTGAAATAATCTTTAATGATGTAAAAGCATATACTGATATAGAAAAGTATTTAAAAATATACCTAGGCAATGTCAAGCAAAAATATTTTTGTTTTGAGATCAAAAGTAAATGGTCTCTGGAGCCTGACTGCCTGGGTTCAAATACTGGGTGTGGCACTTACCATTTGTGTGACTTTGAGCAAGTTACTCAACTGCTCTGAGCCTCAGTTTCCCTACCTGGAAAATCAGAACATTAATGTTCCTTTCTCTTAGCTTATTATGCGAATTAAGCACCATGTCTTTACTAAAGAAAGAAAACCTATGGAATACATATGATGCACAGGACATAAGATGGTGTTTAGAGACAACCTAAAATGATCTTATAATACTAACACTTTATACATCAAAAGCAGTAACTCAATAGGAATGGGCTTAATTTTCTTGGTTCAAGTCCAGCTAGAATCAAAGCAGCATTATCAGCGCAGATTAGTCTTATCATTCCCTTTCCTTTGTGCTTTCCTCAGAGTTCACTTTATCCGACACAGTCAGACCCCCCAGTCCACTGCCAAGGAAACAGGAGAGACCAGTGAGTAGAGGTGGAATGCTAAGCACGTGCACTTGTTTTATTTATCACTTTTGCTGTGTTGCTTTATCACAACATTTATTAATATATGAATTTTTTTCTCCTTGAAGCCTAACACTTTGGCCTTGAGTGCCTAACAGAAGGGAGTCAATCGGGGTGACAGTTGTGCAGTCAGCGTCCTAGTCTGGACTTCCTTAACAGACTCAGTACCTCAGTATCTACTCCTTACCTCTGCAGAGGGATGTTTTAATGCAGAAGAAATTTTTAAAAGCCTGATCATTGATTACATTAAAAAATTTATGGAGACAGGTTTATTAACAATTTGGGAATTTTTTCTCTTTTTTTTAACATCTTTACTGGAGTATAATTGCTTTACAATGGTGTGTTAGTTGCTGCTTTATATAACAAAGTGAATCAGCTATACGTATACATATATCCCCATATCTCTTCCCTCTTACATCTCCCTCCCGCCCTCCCTATCCCACCCCTCTAGGTGGTCACAAAGCACAGAGCTGATCTCCCTGTGCTATGCAGCTGCTTCCCACTAGCTATCTGTTTTACATTTGGTAGTGTATATATGTCCACGCCACTCACACTTCGCCCCAGCTTACCCTTCCCCCTCCCCCTGTCCTCAAGCCCATTCTCTACGTCTGCATCTTTATTCCTCTCCTGCCCCTAGGTTCTTCAAAACCATTTTTTTTTTTTTTAGATAACAATTTGGAAATTTTTTTCTAAAATTGAACACATACACCATCACCAACCACCAGCTCTACAATTAACAACTCAGACTTACGGCTCCATGAATATATGGCATGAGAGGAATTAGATCAAAAGAAAGAATACAAATATGAAACCAGGCAGCCTAGAACAGTCAATGTACCTGGTCTAGGAGTCACGCAATTTGAATTCTGGTGCAAGATCTGTCACCAGGTAATTCTATCCCACCCAACGGGGACTCAGATTCTTTACTGTGAAACAGGGTTATCTAAGACCCCCTTTAAGCTGGAAAATATCATTATTCTTCAACCCACGATTCCTCTGGTGCTACAACTTCTCCAAAGCACTAAGAAGGCAGAGAACGTAGAGAAGAATATGAAAATTATTCCCGATTCCCTAAAATTTCTTAGAATGATTGAGCCCATCCTAATTTTTAACCGTGAATCACCAAACAAAAAACCTCCTCCACCTGTAACTGCTTATTATCTTATGCCAAGTCCAAGAACACAAATGGCGTGCCCTTGCCAAGCTGGTCTGTCCACATCACTAGCAGTGCTCAAGGAAGGGTGAATGACCACTGGTCAGGAATCATGTGGACAGTGCCAGAGCCCATCTCTAACATGCTTCTCATTCAGTACTGGAATTCGGTCTCATGGCTGGGCAAGATCTCATGGTTTGACAATGCAGGTAACACAGCTGAAACCTTATCTCAAGTTGGCCTGAAGTATATACCACTGTCCACATCTGAGATGCTAAAATACTATAACCTACCCCAATACTCTCTCTTAACTACTAATGACTGGCACTCACACTGGCCCCAATGATGGCTGCTTCCTATTCTGAGTGTGCAAACTGCACCTTTGATAAACCTTTCACCTTCCTGTTCTGACTTGCTGATGTTTACTTCTTGTCTTTACTTACTTACCCTCCCTGTGGCTTCTGCAGCAAAGCCTCTCAGCCAAAAACACCTCAGGTCCCCAACAACTTCAACTCACTCCAGAAAGTTGGATTGGAATTTCAATGAAATTATCTGCATTTTACCACAACTTACAGTTCCCCGAGATGATGGTGAAACTAAACGACTAAAGTAGCACCATCCACCCAGGGACACCCCCTCTCAAGGATGTCCCCTCAGAGACACCCCTCTCTCTGGCCCCTTCTAGAAACACCCCCTTCTCAGGGATGCCCCCCTTCCCTCAGGGATACCACCTCTTAGAGATCGGGTATAAATGCGGGTTTATCAGCCAGTTCTGATTCACACATTTGCTCCAGCTTCTACTTGGTACCAGGTACTGTGCTAGGTGCTTTAATCTATATTAACTCTTTAAATCACATGGCCACACAGCATACTAAGTATCATTAACCCTACTATGCAAATAAACAAAGGGGGTTTCAGAAAGAATAAGTGGCTTGTCCAAGAAATTCAGACCAAGGTCTTCTGCTTCTGAGAGTTGTGTGACCCAAGAAGACAACCAACATCCATGGTCTATTTCACATGGAAATGCATAGCTGCAACGTTACCATGTGCCAGTCTTGAATGTGCTCAGCCAATGAACTATAAACCTATAAACTGCTTATAGGAAACACTTAACATAGAACAGACTGATCATAAAAACAGGCTCATTAGAAATCTGTAATATGGGGACTTCCCTGGTGGCGCAGTGGTTAAGAATCTGCCTGCCAATGCAGGGGACATGCGTTCGAGCCCTGGTCTGGGAAAATCCCACATGCCGCGGAGCAACTAAGCCCGTGCGCCACAACTACTGAGCCCGCGGCTCTAGAGCCTGCGAGCCACAACTACTGAGCCCACATGCCACAACTACTGAGCCCACGGCCCTAGAGCCCATGCTCCGCAACAGGAGAGGCCACCTCAATGAGAAGAACGTGCACCACAAAGAAGAGTAGCCCCTGCTTGCCGCAACTAGAGAAAACCCGCACGCAGCAACAAAGACCCGACGCAGCCAAAATTAAATAAATACATTTATATATTAAAAAAAAATTCTGTAATATGTATACTGACTTTAAAAAAAAAAAAAACTGACGTTTTTTCATACAACTTTAAAATAGTTTATCCCCATTTAACCTCCCCTGCACCTCCCCAAACATGTGAATTGACACATTTTAATTCAGGAAAAATATATTAAAACTAAATTCATAAAATGATTAAGAAGTTTAGCATTCTCTTCCCACTTATGGAGATGCTGAAGGACAGGTAAATGACCCTAGAATGATGAATGACAAGAGATGAAATGCTGGATAATCCATAAAGAGACAGGGAATCACTAAATGACAGGTACAGCACATAAAACCTACATAATTTGTGATTCTGTGTTCTAGGGAGAGTTAAATCCTAAAGTAGAGAGAGAAAATAAGTATTTATGGCGTTGACCAAGGAATCAGCTCTACCAAGCACCCATATAATTAGATCCTCCCCCACCATCTCAGGAACATGAAGACTTCCCAGCAGAATGGGACCTCACAGGGCAAACGGCCAAGAGAGATTATAGTGACCATCTAATCCAACACCCTCTACTTACAATCAAGGAGTCTCTGGCCTAATCAAACAACCTGCCCCAAGTAATCAACCAATGCCAGTGGCAGAATGAAAGCCAAGATCTCCCAGTGTCCTTTTCCCAGCACCAGGCCACTGCTACCAAAGCTGCATCATGGGACCTAATACATACTCATCACCCACAAGTATTTGTTCAGGATCCAATTTACATATGGTAATACAAGAAATACTGCCAAATAGAATGTCCACAGGTTGCCAATTTGGCAAACCACTAAATTGTACTCTACCTGCCCCCAAAACCCAAATTACTTTTCACTCACATCATTCACTTATATCCACAGAAACCAGCCAAATGCTTTTCAAATATGTTCCACACTCAGATTTCCAAAAAAAAAACTGCTACAAAAACCACAAGCACAAAATTAAGAGAATGGGACCAGTACCTTCCCCAGAAAGCAATCTCTGGGGTGCCTTTCGTGTAGGTGGAGTTACTGGAGCCACTCAGCCCATTGGTGATCCCACCAGAATAGCCCATCACTATTCCACCATCTGCAGAGATGCTCAGGACGTCCTGCTGTCCTCCCATTGATGTCCTCTCCAGGAACTGACCACCTTCTTTAATGCGCTGTTGTATCATTGGAGTGAGGGGCACTTCAAAGCTAAAATAGCTATCAGGCTCTGAATATAAAGTCTCCAAGGACTCAGCACTGTAGTATAAAGAAGTGTTGTCCAAAATGGTTTCAAACTGGGAGCTGTACACATCAGTGGAGTCCTCTGCACAACCAGACCCAAGGATATCATCATCTCTGGCCCGAAAGTGCTCCTCTTGCTCAAGAATCCTGGAAAGCACATAAAACGGACGAATTTCAATATCAGGTTATTTTTTCCCCTCCAATCATATAAAAAAGGGAACATTCTATAGAGCTAACACTTGTATTCAGTGGGCTTATGTCAATACATTTGGGAAGGAAGATTTCATAGAAACATATTCAGGCTGAAAGAACTCTTTAGCATACATACGCTATGCTACCCTCTACATAATTTAATATAGTTTTGAACTATTTCCTAATATGTGAATCAGGTCCAAAGAATATTTCAATAAAATGTTAAAATAATGAATTTTCATCTAGCCAACTAAACTCCACAAATCCAAATTAACAGCTACTATCATTCTTAATTTTAACAGAAAGAGGTCATTAACAGGTAAATGACCTGTTAGAAGATAAATATATTGTGTAAACTTAATGGACTAAAAATACACTAAACTTTCATCAGTCTGTTAATATTTTCTGATTTAAATAAGACCAAATGCCCTCAAGAAGATAAATATTCCATAATCCAAGGGCTGTCCCCTGGTGACTGCAGAGAGAGTTCAGGTCCAGAAACAGCCAGCCAGTAAACGACCTTTTAAAAGAAAAAATAAATAAATAAGAGCCAACAAACGTGTTTACTACAGGGCTAACCAAAACAGTGACAACCTACAAAAAACGTACAAGTTAATATACCTGGGGCGTTAATTAATTAATATGCATCATGTTCTTCAAATATTAAAAATGAACATTAGAATAACTAAATAAAATTTTAAAACTCAGTAAGAGAAAGAAGACAAGAGACAGAAAAACGTGGAGCTGAATCTGGATGTGCCAATTACTAGCTCAGCCTCAGGAACAAAACAGAAATAGGAATAAAACTACCTGGTAGGTAACCCACATTTCTAGGTATTACCAGGATTCACATTCAACAGTACAGTTGTCTCTGCTGTTTTTAAATTACTGAAGGTCTACCCCACACCAAGTACTATTCTGGGTTCTACCTCTAAATGGCTCCTCAGGGCACTTGCAGTGAAACAGGAAGCTCAGGATGAGGCCCCTCCCTACCTCTGCTCACCTACTTCCCACCCTCCCCCAGCCCCCAGGCTCCAGCCACACGGGGAGAAGGGCGGACGGAGGGTCACATCTTAAAAGGCACCTGGAGGCTTCTGCTTCGCAGTGTCCAGGAAGCATGCTCCATTAGCGACAAGCAGTCCTCCTTTGCCCAGGTGGTTCCCTCTGCCTGGAATATCCTCCTCCCCATTCTCTGCTGGGCAAACACGTATTCATTCCTGAAGTCTCAGCGTAACTATCACTTCCACAGAAAGGCCTTCCCCAAGCCATCAACCGAATCAGCCTCTCTCCTGCATTCAGACTATTCTTTCTAGGGACCTCCCTGGCGGTCCAGTGGTTGGGACTTCGCGTTCCAATGCCGGGGTGAGGGTCTGAACCCTGGCTGGGCAGCTGGGATCCCACGTGCCTCGCCTCGGGGCCAAAGGGCCAAAAGGTGAAGCAGAAGCAATACTGTAACAAATTCAATAAAGACATTAAAAATGGTCCACGTCAAAAAAAACTTTAAAACAAAACAAAACTATTCTTTCTAGTATGTCTCCCTTCTTCTCCTTTACGGAACCCAGCACAATTAGAGGTCCCAGCATTATTAATGTGTTGATCTTCAGAAGTAAATTCCATGAGGTCAGTGACCTCAGGCCATGTCTATTTTCCACTGTTTTTTTTTTTTTTTTTTGCCCTCACCGCACAGCTTGCATGATCTTAGTTTCCCAACCAAGAATGGAACCCATGCCCCCTGCAGCGGAAGCACAGAGTCCTAACCACTGGACTGCCAGGGAATTCCCAGGGCCATGTCTATTTTGAACATTCCTTTATGCCCAGCATCTCTAGCCGTATCAAGGACAGAGCAGACAACTGAAAACCATTTGTGAAAGGACAGGAAGGGAAGGAGGGCGGGAGGAAAGGAGGAATGAATTAATAATCTGCACAGGCACAGAAGTGCATACCCCAGTGGGAATATAATTACCGAGCCATGTACCACATATCAGGGCTCCTTTTGAGGGGAGTCTGGAGATTTTCTGTGTAGGGGGGATGGGGACGGGAGGGAGAGGAGTCCTGACAGCCATCCTAAAGGAGCATCTCTTCGTGGATCTGTTAGTTAACTGTGGAGAAAACGGCATCTCCTTACACCAAACAAACAAAACCCTTCAGGCATGACACAGATGTTTTCCCATGTGAACTACCACAGGTGGAGGACTGACAAGACGGCACACATTTGAAATGACTTTGCCAAGAGGAACACTCTACAGTCAGACTACAAGCAAAGGAAGTGAAGACAGACGGGTATGGCTTCCATTTTTCCAGTCTCACAGCTGGTATGGATGCCAGAAATGTAGGGAGAGACCAGGAAATACCATATGATGCCAAGTTTACTCATCAGGGCTGTAATCAAAACATGCTGCTTGTGAGAAGGGAGACCCATGTGAGTGTCATGGAAGAACTGAATTCTGACCTCCTGATCTCTTTCAATCTAGAAAACTGAGCCAGCCTCTGTGTTCCTACATGTATAAGGCTGTATGCAGGCAACGGTGCTGCACCCAGAAGAAATGCCTGAGTCAGGATGTAATGACTACAGGATGTCAAAAAGAGTTCAAACCTTTCCACATTGTTAAAGATAATCGTGGGGTATTTAGTTACCTTGATGTTGGAGAAGTTGCAACCTGTCAAATACAATAAAACATCAGAAATGGAGTCACCTAGTTTAGAGTTCACAGTCTCCCCATATGGACAACTTTATAATAAGACCACTTTAACATCTCGGAACCTTAGAAGCAACATAGCTTACAGTCACTTCTCTTCCATTCTGTGGTAAACAAGGACCCAGGATATTGTGAATCGAGTTCTCACTGGCATCACAGACAGCAGGATACTATGCGAGCTCACCTTTCCCTGTCTCTCTCCAATTCAGGTTTCGTCTCAAGATGTTCCTTGTTTTCCCTTAGGAAGACTTCATCCTCTCCACTCTCATGAAGAGGCTCAGGCAGAAATGGCCCTGAGCCAGTGGCCAGCCTCTCTGAAGGAGCTCTCCAGGTGTCATCCCAAACACTCTCAGTTAAACCAGCTGAATCACACAAACCAGCAGATGAGATGAGATGGCTTGGCACTTTAGAAAACTCTTTGCTTTCAGGAGGGGTTGTCCTTTCCAATGATGTCTGAAAATCCACAGGTTGCCATGTCCCTCTTTTCTCCCCTCCTGTCCACAATATTTCCACCCCTTGAAATTCCACATGTTTGACCTGGCCTGGGCGTCCTGAGGAGCTGCCTCGACCACATTGCTCTGGGTGCTCTCTCCCCTGATCAGATCTCCTCTCTCTCAATAAACCAGCACTTCCCACTGAGCTGTGGGTCACGGGGCTCCCCACGGAGGATGCTGGACAAGCTGGCTCCTGCACATGGACAGCCCCCTTTCTCCCATTATTAGCTCTTAGGGAAAGCTCTGCTTGAGTTCCTCCAGTTAATAGTGCAGTCAGGTCCTCCTGGATGCTCAAATAAAAACCTTCCTCAGTCGTAACTTCAGCTGAAAGAGGTATATCGGGTGACTTTTCTCGGCCAGCAGGGAACAGTGTGTTGGCTCTCTGTGTTTTATGACTGGCAGGGTCTGGCTCTTGTTCCACCTGCTGAACTAAAAAAGTAGAAACCGCATCTCCATCCAGTACCTTTGTAGCCTGCAATGTTCCTGAAACTATTCTGGCTTCTGTGGCTTTCAGAGCTGAAATCAAAGAGTCAATGGGTTGTAAACTCTGTTCCTTGAGATGACTCTGAGAGGGGACCTCTCTGACATCTTTTGGTCCTCCGGTAACACTGAGAAGCCCAGAGGGATGGCCAGCAAGAGACTGGACCCTCTGCTGCACCTGAGGGCAGCACGGCAGAGACTCGGCATCAAACTTGAGAGAGGCTCTTAGGCCTTCTCCACTTTCCTCCATGGTCCCATATTCTGGAAATTCATTTGTGACATTCGGGGGGAGTAAAGTGCTTCCTCCATGATCACCTACAAAGAGAACAGAATGGACACATGACTTGTTCTGAACAACAGATTCCAACGTGTGTTAATAAATCTCCATACGCATCAGGCATTCAGTCATCCTTATGGGATCCTTTCACTGTCTCCTGCCCCCACCTCTGCAACACTTGCTTCTCATAACCCTGCCGGTGGTCCCTTCCACTTAGCTTACACGAGAGTACCCACAAAGGTTTTGGCACAGACAGAGACGATCTAATGACACACGCCCTATTCAACCCTGCTTCTGATGAAGTCCCACACACGCACCTCAGTTGCTGCATACGCAAGAACAGATGAAAATAAGGATATGTATCATTTTCCAAATACCACTCATGAAATAGCAACTAAAGTATTTATATTGGGCACAACAACAAATAGTCTTACGATCCAGCCAACAATACCTGTGCAGTGCAATCTCTGAGATGGAAGCCTCAGAAAAAAGATATGATCTATTTAAAGTCAGTAAATATTTTTTTGGCTGGAAGCTTCCCCTTCACTGTTGGATTTCTGTTGTGGGGGGGAATGCTTTCAGAACATCCCTGGGGAATGAGACTGAAGTCAAAATGGAATAGGAAACTTAGTATGTTAAGAAAGATCTCTGGGATCCCAAATGAATAAAATTTAAATGGTATCATATGCAGAACCCCAATATATGAAGCAGTAAAAACAATTAGCATATATTTACTATGTAGGATCAAATTTACATCCTTTTCTTATTAAAACGGCAGTCAATGAGAAAAATGAAGACACTCTGATAACAGAATTTTAAATTGAGGATTTATGGATAACAGTTACAGTCCTATCACCCCAGGATCCAATTTCCTTCTGAACTTGGTTTTGGTTACTTTGTATCGAGAATATCCTCATCTACCCTGGAAATGTAGGGTCCTCACTTGGACAACTTTATGACAGAGGACACCTGTTGTTTTTGTTATTGCTTTTAAAGCATTGCCAGCTACCACCTTCCTATTCAGTGAAATGTTTGATGACTGTCTGAATATATACAATGAAATGACATGAAAGACTTGATTCCAAGGCATGTACAAAATGAGGTAACTTGGAAACATAAGTTAATGTATAGTATCCCACAGTGTGGAAAATCTGATAAATAATAATACATCTAAGAGTGTATTCAGTTTCATATTTCATTTTTGAAATAATTTGAAATACATTTTTTAAATTAAATTTGAATCAGTATTGATGGAATCCAAGAAGCACTTCTCTGTGATTGTAGTATTGATAGTACCTTCACAAGACAGAAGTAAGAGGATGCGGCTTGCTTGAAATCTGAGGAGGAAGCAACTTTCAAACCCTGATTTTGAAAAGGAAGACAGTTAAAAGCAATAAAGATTCCTCTTCCTGTGGCACACTGACATTTTAAATTTTTCAATAAAGACTGTGATAGGACTTTTAAGATTCAGTTGTCTTTAATATATTCACAAAATTGTGTGACCATCACCGCAACCTAATTCCAGAACATTTTCATCACCTCCTACCACCACCATAAAACCTATATCCAATCCATTAGCCACCATTCCTCAGCCCCTGGTAACTACCAACCTACCTTCTGTCTCTATGGATTCACGTGTTCTACTTCATATCAACAGAATCACACAATATGTGGCATTTTTTGTCTTTTTTTCCACCTAGCACAATGCTTTCAAGGTTTATCCACACTGTACCATGTACCAGAACTTCTTTTCTTTTTATTGACAAATAATATTCCATTGTATGGATATACCACAGTTTCTTTCCATTCATCTGCTGATGGACATTTGTGTTATTTCCACATTTGAGCTATTATAAATAATGAACATTTGTGTACAAGTTTTTGTGTCTACATTTATTTTCAGTTCTCTTGGGTATATATCTATGAGTGGATTCTGGGTCACATGGTAACTCTCTCTCTTTAATGTTTGGAGAAACTGCCAGTTTTCCAAAGCAACTACACCATTTTACATTCCTACCAGCAAAGTCTGAGGGTTCTAGTACTGCCCATATTTTTTATTATAGTTGTCTTAGTAGATGTGAAATGCTATCTCACTGTAGTTCTGATTTTGCTCAATATCATTAATCACTGTGGTAGTGATTAATGATATTGAGCATCTTGTCACATGCTTGTTGGCCATTTGTATGTCTTCTTCAGAGACATACCCATTCAAATCCTTTGCCCATTTTATAATTGGGTTACTTGTCTTTTTATTATTGAGTTGTAAGAGTCCTTTGTATATTCTGGACAGAAGTTCCTTATCATATATATACTTTGCAAACATTTTCTCCCATTCTGTGGGTTGTCTCTTCCCTTAGTTGATGGTGTTTTGTTTTCTTGTTTTTTTGTTTTGCGGTACACGGGCCTCTCACTGTTGTGGCCTCTCCCATTGCGGAGCACAGGCTCTGGACGCGCAGGCCAAGCGGCCATGGCTCACGGGCCTAGCCGCTCCGCGGCACGTGTGATCTTCCCGGACAGGGGCACGAACCCGTGTCCCCTGCATCAGCAGGCGGACTCTCAACCACTGCGCCACCAGGGAAGCCCGATGGTGTTTATTTTGAAGCACAATTTTTAAAAATTTTAATAAAATCCAACATCTATTTTTTTATTTTGTTGCTTGTGTCTTTGGTGTCATATGCAACAAATTATTGTCTAGTCCAAGGTCACAAAGATTTATTCCTTTTTTTTTTAGGAGTTTTACAGTGTTAGCTATTACATGTAGACCTTTGATCCATTTTGAATTAACTCTTGTACATGGGGTAAAGTGGAGCTCCAACGTCATTCTGTTGCATGTGGATATCCACTGTCCCAGCACTACTGTTGAAAAAAACTATTTCCCCCACTGAACTGCATTAATATCTTCATAGAAAATCAACTGACCATAAACATAAAGGTTTATGCCTGTACTCTAAATTCTATTCCTTTGAGCTAGTAGCAAGTATAACACCATCTTGATTACTGTAGCTTTGCAGAAGTAAAATCAGGAAGTGTGAGTCCTCCTACTTTGTCCTTCCTTTTCCAGGTTGTTTTGGCTACTCTGGGACCCTGGCATTTTCCATATGAATTTTAGGATCAGCTTGCCAGACACCCGAAATGTTCATAGAGGCTGGGATGAATCTGTAGAGCACTGCATCCTAACAATAGTACTATTAAGTCTTTTGATCCATGACTATAGGATGTCTTTCCATTTATTTAATTTTCTTTAATTTCTTTTAACATGTATTTGTTTTAAATGTACAAGTTTTACATTACTTTTGTTAAACTTACTCCCCTAAGTATTTTCTTTTTGATACTATAATATGCAGAAATTTTTTCATTTTCAGATTATTCACTGCTAGCATATAGAAATACAACTGGTTGCCGAACTTACTATTTAGTACTAATAGCTTTTTTGTGGATTCCTTAGGATTTCCTATATATAAGATCATGTTGTCTGTGAACAGAGATAATTTTACTTTTTTTCTTTCTTATCTGGATGTCTTTTATTTCTTTTTCTTGCCTAACTGCACTGGCCAGACCCTCTAGTACAATGTTGACTGGAAGTGGTAAGAGCTAGACATCCTTGTCTTGTTCTGGATCTTAAGAGAAAGCTTTCAGTCTTTTACCATTAAGTATGATATTAGCTGTGGGTTTTTCACAAACGCGCTATATATCAGCGTAAGGAAGATCCCTTCTAATCCCAGTTTGTCAAGTGTTTCTATCATGAAAGGGTGCCAAGTTTTGTCAAATGTTTTTTCTCTGCCAATTGAGATTTCCATGTGGGTTTTGTCTTTTAATCTAGTAAGAGTGAATTACATTAACTGACCTTTATATACTGAACCAACCTTGCATTCCTGGAATAAATACCACTTGGTCATGGTGCATAATCCTTTTTTAAAAGTTGCTAGATTCAGCTTTTTAGTATTTTTGCACCTATATTCATAAACAATATTGGTCTGTAGTTGTCTTGTGCTATCTCTGGTTTGGGTAGTAATGTGGGCTTAACAAAATGAATTGGGAAATATTCTATATTGGCATTTATTTACACCTTTTTACACTTTTTTAAAAAACATTTTTCATATTTTACACTTTTTAGGCTTTTAACAGTTTTCTCTTCCTTAATAATTCAGGGGACTTAATTTCCTCCGTAGTTTAAAAGCTATAAATTTATTGTTAAAATGCAATGAAAGAAAAAAGTATACAATCCAAAAGCATGGGCTTTTTTCTTTAACTTAGTAAAATAGCTTTAAATTGTTAGAGAAGTACTTAGATCACAGTGGGAAATACTTCCTATAGACGTTATAATGCTTTTATTTAAGTTAGAGTATGCCTTTACAAAAAATGATCATAGAATATAAAACTGCAAAAGTCAAAGGAATCAAAGAATTAATTTGGCTACCTAACATAATTAGCAAGAAAACAGGCTCAAAGGAATGATGTACTTGCCAACATGATACAACAAATAAAAACCAGAGCTTATCTATTTTACCTCTACTAAGCTTTACATCCCTCCCCTGCCCTCCATCTTTATTGGTAGTGAGATACCCTAGTATGTGTCTTCAATCTTTTCCCTGAAATTTAAAAAATCTTCTGAGGGCTTCCCTGGTGGCACAGTGGTTAAGAGTCCGCCTGCTGATGCAGGGGACACGGGTTCGTGCCCCGGTCCGGGAAGATTCCACATGCCGCGGAGCTGCTGGGCCTGTGAGCCATGGCCGCTGAGCCTGCACGTCCGGAGCCTGTGCTCCGCAACGGGAGAGGCCACAACTGTGAGAGGCCCGCACACCTCAAGAAAAAAAAAAAGAAAAAAAAAGATAAGAAATAAAAAGTGTTGGTAAGGATGTGAAGAAAAGAGAACCCTAGTACACTGTTGATGGAACGTAAATTAGCGCAACCTCCAGCGTGTGGAGGTTCCTCAAAAAATTAAAAATAGAACTACCATATGATGCAGCAATTCCACTTATGGGTATTTACCTGAAGAAAACAAAAACACTAATTAGAAAAGATATCTGCACCCCTATGTTCACTGCGGCATTATTTACAATAGCCAAGATATGGAAACAACCTAAGTGCCCATCGATGGATGAATGGATAAAGAAACTGTGGTATATATATATATTATATATAGTTTATATAATGGGATATTATTCAGCCATAAAAAAGAACGAAATCTTGCCATTTGCAACAATATGATTGGACCTTGAGGACATTATGCTAAATGAAATAAGTCAGAGGAAGACACATACTGAATGGTCTCACTTACATGTGGAATCTTAAAAAAAAAAAAAAAAAACAAGCTCACATATACAGAGGAGAGACTGGAAGTTGTCAGAAGGATGTGGGGGGAGGTGAAACGGGTAAAGTGATTCAAAAGGTACACACTTCCAGCTATAAAATAATCATGGGGATGTAATATACAGCACGGGGACCATAGTTAATAATACTGTCTTGCATATTTGAAAGTTGATAAGAGAGTAGATCTTAAAAGTCCTCATCACAAGAAAAATAATTTCTGTAACTACGTACGGTGATGGACTTACTGTGGTGATCATTTCACAACATATACAATAATGAATCATTACATTGTACACCTGAAACTAATACAATATTGTATGTCAATTATACTTCAAAAAAGAATTCTCGAAATCATGGAGAAACAAGCCTGCTCCAAAAGATGAGCTTCAGAAAAATCGTGGCCCTTCTAAGACTGACCCTGCTTGAGGCCCAGTAAATGAAATGGATTTCTTTCTACTCTGAGTAGCAAACTCCTTAAAAGAAAATGGCTGAAGGAAAAAAAAAGAAGAAGAAAAAGAACTATTTGGCAAGTCTTCTGCAGACTTGGTCACAGCTTCACAGTAGAAATGTGAAGTAAAGAAGTTTATCATAAGGGATTCTGAGCAACTGGATATAGGTTTCCCAAAAGACTATGGGGGCCACGTCCATGAAACCACAATTACGAATCATACACACATTCCCTAGGAACTAGGCCCAGTCATTTTTAGGAAAAGATTCTTTGTTTGTTTTGTCTTATTTTGTGTTGTTGCCACTAGAATATAAACTCCAAAAGAGAAGCACTTTGTCTGATTTCTTTACCATTATATCCCCAGAGCCTAGAATAACAGTACCGAGCAAAATGGATATATTTGTTGAATCAATGAATGAATGAAGAATGTCCTATAACCAACAGGATACCATTTAATAGAACCTCAAAAGAGAAACAGAAAGAAGCCTCCCAAAACCCAAGCAAAATACTACACGTCAATGCCACCTAAGTTCTGTCCCCTACTCCCAAGTACAGGCTGAAGAGAATGCTGGAAACATTGCGGGGGGTGGGGGTGGGGGGCGGGGTCGTCCTTCCTAACAAGGAGCTTGCAGTCCAGCAACTCTATCTGCATATATGTTCTCTTGCAGAGAGCAGTGGTAAAGCAGTGGTAAAGTTAAGTGGGGACAACCTTGGCCATAGTTCTAGAATTCACCATGATCCTACATGGGTTGTTACCATTAAACATTAATTTCTCAATTGTTTAACTTACTCTCTAAATGCTATGTTGCCCTATATGGTAGCCACAGCCACATATAACTACTTAAAAATTAATTAAAATTAAACTGAAAATCCAGTGCTCAATACCATATGTTGCTAGTGGCTATCATATTGCACCAGAGATACAGAATATTTTTCCATGCTCACAGAGAAGTCTGTTTGAAAGCACTGCCCTAGAACCTTCCTACTCAAAATGTGGCCAGGGGACAGCAGCATAGGTATCACCCAGGAGTCTGTTCAAAATGCAGACTCAAGTACCATCTCAGACCTTCCTAATCAGAATCTGTATTTCTAAAAAGAACCCCAGGTAATCTGTATACACTTTAAAATATGGTAGTACTTCTCCAGAGAACTACAACAATATCTAGAAGTTGTTCTGACTACATTTAAATGGTTAATTTTTATTCTGAAAGATAATCTTAAGAGTTCCTACCTCCTAACTGAAAGGTCCAAGTGTTCAATCAAGTAAACAAGAGGTAAAGAAAACATGCAGCCTCTCCTTCCAATCAAGAGAAACCCTTGTGCATTCTGGTCTGGGTTTGCCATCCAGCTGGTCCAGGATCCTTTCAGCAGAGGAAGAGAACCACCTCGACTGTGATGGGACCTGTCTTTAGTTTACAGCTCACAGTGAATTTCTCCCACAGTGAATGGTCAATGACTCTACCTTTAGGCAAAAGACCATAAAGTCCTAAAAAAAAACCTACAAATGTAAAACTGAGCATTAGTAAATGCCTGTACATTAACATCTGTACATAGCCTTAAAGAAATTACATTGTAGCTTAAAAGAAAGAAGCTGAGGGAAAGGTAAGGTTTTTCTGGTTTTAAAAACTGGGAGATTTTCCCAGACTTTCAAGGTTCATGTCACTGGATATATCACTTGTAAAATAAAAATGCATAGGCAAATTCACTCTCGTGTGGCACTTTCAAGACAGCACTATTTTTTATAAGTACAGTTGAGCACATTTTCAATCCTTTACAAATCATGGCTAACCCAGCCACTAGAAGTCAGTTTCTCTCCTTCCCTTGTAGGTTGTTCATAAATGCAGTAATGCCCTTGGTGCTCTCTGTTCCCTAATGAATATCAGCTACCAAACATATTAAAACGTATATAATCAGTTAGTGTGATAAAAGAACTATAAATTCTTAAGTTATTTCAACACTGGAAAACTTACAGAAACAACCTTAAAGACACACTGCCCCCGACCTGTCAGGAAGGAATTCAATCCCATGGACAGATGGGTGCCTAATTGTCCCCTTTAGTCTGAAATTTCATAAATCAATAAAAAAAAATTGAAGACAAAGGTCCAATTTACAAAGCAACATAAAAAGTAAGCCTTGCAGAGTAAAAAATCTCAAATACATTTTATCTATAAGTAATCATAATCCTTAACTGTGAATAACAATGATCAATGTTTCTAACAATCAATAAACCCCTCCAGTATCACAGTGATGCATGCATGGTTTCGATTTGCAGTGCAGTAGAAAAAGTTTTATTTAAAAAAAGGAAACAAACAGGAGAATAATCCATTTTTACTAAGCAATAGAAAATACATTTAGTATGATAAAGGTGATATAAAATGAGTATGAGTAATGATAATTTGCTAAATGAGTAATCTAAGTACATTATACTTTGTTACACACTCTTAATAAAAGTCCCACTTTGGAGACGGCTACAGTATGTAGTTGAGGATGCTGGCTATTACCTGGTCACTAATAACTCTCCAAAAGCACAGATATTTAAGGTATTTATATGTTACAAAACCCAGGAAAAGGTCTGCCGACCACTACACAAGCTATTAGCATGTGCACACGAGACAGTTCTATTAATTGGACACTCTTTCCCCAAGTGATTAATAGTTACAGCTGTGCTCATCACAAACTAAATTTCACATACTAATGATTCAGAACCCAATTTTTCTCCTTCAATTCTAGTCCCTGGGGAAATGAGACTAGCTTTCCATTCCAGTCAACTGCAGAGGAGCTCTGTGGGCTAGGAGCAGCAGCACACAACACACGGTAGGTAAGACAAGTGCGCTAAGGAGCAGCCCAGTGACCCTAACCCAGGCCTCTGCCAGCGTGCAGAGACCTGGCACTCATCACGGAGGAGAAATTCTAAGCTGCAAGAGCTGAATTTAGATCTATCTTTAAAATCATTGTTTTTAAAAGCTGGTTTCCTTTTCTCAATCAGTAGGATTCTCCACTTTGACCTATCATCCACTCTCATTTGTTTCTTCTTATATCCACACTTTGTGCTTCTCCTTCCAGTCTTAGCGCTTCTGATCATCATTGCTCCTCTGATTTCATCCATTCTATCCTTTTTCTACTTCTTCCTGTTAGGAATCCACACTTTTAAAAACCCAATTTTATGTTCTAATTTTTTCCAGCTTTATTGAGATGTAATCCATATATAACATTGTGTAGGTTCAGGGTATACAACGTGTTGATTTGATAAACTTAGAGATTGAAAAATGATCACCACTATAGCTTGAGCTAACACCTCTGCCACATCACACAATTACTTCCTTTTTTGTGGTGAAAACATTTAAGATCTACTCTCTTAGCAGCTTCAAAGTACATCATACAATATTATTAACTATAATCACGATGCTTTACATCAGAGCCCCAGAACTTATTCATCTTGTAACTGTAAGTTTGTACCCTTGACCAGCATCTCCCCATTTTCCCCATCCTGACAGCCCCTGGTCACCACCACTTTACTCTCTGAAAACCCAATTTTTAAATTTCTCTGATCTTCACTGATTTTTTTTGTTTTCTCTTTATTTTTAAAAGCAAAAGTTTAAGCTTTTAAAGAACTCCACAGTCTTGTTTATAGCAGGCTCTCTTCTGCTAAAGTTAACACAGATGTGGTGGTATTAATATAAGTTCTTATTTAAGATATTTTATTAAATATTTTAATATTTTAAAATTGAAATATTAAAGAAATTTAATACTTAAGTTGAAATTCAAAATACTATACAATTCTTTTTCTTATAAATCACAAATGCCAAGCGGCTGGAGTGCCTAGCAGTGATGATCCACTACAGCTGTGGACTTCCCTAAACCGCTGTGTGCCAAGACAGATGTCAAGTGCAGTGGAAAACAACAGCTTCACTCAGCCTCCAGCCTGTCACAAGCCTCAGCTGATCCATATTTGCATTCAGTAGTTTTCATGCTCAATAAGAGACCCACAGTTTTGGTAAGGATTCAGGCTGCAAATTGACATGAGCAATAATTCCAAGCGTCTCTGAAAATGCAAATTTCACCGAAGTCAAGTTCCCTGGTGAGAGAGAAATAAATCTTGAACTACTCTAAAAGTGACACTTTCCACAGATAAGAAAAACACACCCCCATGTGTAAACTGAGGAAAAATAAACCTCCAGCAGAGGCCACCTCAGCCTCAAGGACAGTGCTCAAGGAGCGGCTGTGGTGCTGCCTGGGGCTAGCCACGCTCTCCTCCAGAGACTCCGGCAGAGCAGGGGGAAAGCAGTCTGAGCTCTTTAAGAGAAACTCCTCCCCATTCCCATCCAGTGCCACAACATGATGGCTTTCTAAAACTACAGGGGTAGCTGGTTTCCTCTTTCTTTCTATATAATACATCAGAAACAGGGAGAAACAGGATGATAGAATTCTGTGTTCCCAGGAAAGCCGTTTGAACAACAAAAAAAAACAATGAAAGGAAATAAAATTACAGGTAAGAATAATATTCTGTTTTCTATTTAAAAATAAAAATTTTGAAAAATCCAATGTCAGATGCTAAAATAAACCTTCCACGTTAAAGCCAGGGGAGGTTCTGGGCAACAGCACTCGGAGGGCAGGTGGTGTCTTTCTGGCGGCTGGGGAATTAAAGAACGGCTGGTGTGGACACCCCGGATAAATGCAGTATGTGCTTCTCTAGTCAGGATTCAGCAAAACCTCATCCAGCCCCAGCAGTCTCCTACTGGGATGGTCAAAAGACAAGACTAGTAAGCAAAAGCAGTCAATAATACAGACGGATCATTTTACAGCAGCATTTTACAAAAGATAGATATACAAAATATATTTGCCTGCATAGACCTACAAATAGAGGTTACTCACAGAGATTACTGTAGCTCCAGCAGTTACCCATTGATCATAGAAAATGCCCAGTTCATCAGCTTAACGCTTGAGAAAAGTTAGCTAGAAAAGAAGCTGGCTAATTCAAAATCTGCCGTTCTAGTAACTGGAAGCAAATGAGTTTCAGATTTCCTGGCAGCCCCTGTGGCCCTGCAATGCACAGGGTGATGTCCATGGAAGCGCTCTGAGCACCAGGAGCCCGGCTGAGCGAGCTGCCGCCTCTCCCTGTGTCACAAAGGCACAGCAGCCTGCCCTCACGCTCCCGTCTGCCTCTGCGCTCTCCACCTTGGTAGCTTACCGAAAACAACCACCGTAGGGCCTTTCTATATTTGTGAAAACTACTTCCAAGGAGATAATGGAGATGACGGGAGTGAGCTTTAATGTAACCATTTCCCCAGTGCAGCAGCAGGAACCCCAGCAAAGCCTCGGAGAGGACTGTACCACCCCGGGTGACATCAGAGGTGGGGCTGTCATCTCAGAATTATGCAGCATTTTCTCTGATGCAAGAAGGACACGCGTGAAAGGAGATGGATGGGCTCCCTTTTAAAGGGTTTAATTCTTGTGTTATTCAACCAGAAAAGGCAAAAGCAAATGTAATGTTGAACAACTGCCGTGGGAGGATCTCAATCCTGCTTTCCCAGTCCTCATCTCACGGCTAAATGATGCTGCCAACTAAAGTCATTTTACTGACGACTGCATTACCATTCCTGCAATTAAATTCTTATTTAATGGGTAGCTGATATTACTTGGAAAATGTGACATGAAAAAATTCGAAGACATTAACATTTAGTTTTAAATATGATGACATAAACTTTTACATCACCAATGGTACCTCAGATGTATGCAATACCTTTCTACACAATCTCAATAAAAATACTAAATGAAAAACTAATGGTTTTGCAGATGAGAAAAGTGAAGTGAAAAATAGCACGAGATGAAGAGCATAGTGTAATATTGGTCCTTAGTCTTAGTAACAGAGGTTAATACAAACATTGAAAATATCTCATCTTCTATAACCTTAATTTTCCAACTAGTATAAAAAGCAAAGGCCAATACAAAGCAATTGATGATTATTTTTATTCACTCCGTATGCATTTACTGAGTACCTAATAGGTGTGAGATAATGTGCTGAGTTTAATTTGGAGTATACATTTCTCATAAATAATATAGCCAGAATAGAAAATATTTATAAAATGCTTACTATGTGCCAGGCACCACACTAAGCAGCTTTATTGTATTAACTTATCTATTCCTACCAGCAGCCCTGTGGGATAGCTACCATAATTAACCCATTTTACAGATAAAACTACTGAAACACAAGAAGTATCTGACTTGTATGAGTTCACATGGCTAAAACCGGCACAGGTAGGATTCAATTACAGGCACTAAGGCTGCAAAGTCCACCCTCTCAGTCCATAAAGCTACACTGACTCCTGGGGGCTTCCTTGTCAAGTAAAACAATTCCAAAGGAAGAATATAATTTTCAGAATTTGGAACCACAGCAAGTCAAAAATAGCAAGAAGATTCACCCAAATATAAGAGGATAAAGGCAGAGAGTACACCTAGAGAAAGCATACGAAGATAGTGAAAATGACACCCAGGAGAGGAATTTCAGTGTTGACTGCTCCAGTGACCTTGGGCCAATGGCTTTAAATCTTTCGGCTTTAGTTTCCTTACTTCTGAGCTATAGATTTTTAAGTTATAAAAGCACGGTTAAAGCGCACAATCTAGACTTGTAGTCTGGGTTCCATCACTTTCCAATTATGTCCCTCAAGCAAGATTTAACCTCTGAGGGGCTCAATTTTCTCATCCAAAAAAAATGAGGAAAACAATGAGGTTGTTCTGAGAATTAAATTAACTATTCATATAAATATATAAAGCACTCATACTAGCAACTAGTATATAATAAAAGCTCAAGATTATTGTTACTATAATCATCATTACTTTTAGCATTATTACTGCATTTTTAAACTACAACTGCCAGCTTCCTCCCTTTTCAAAAACTTCTCCAAGAAGAGCTGCAATTTTTCCAGAGTTGGTAGGAAAAGCAGAAAGGACAACCTTTGCTGGTGTCATACAAACATTAACCAACCCATGAATCACCAACTCTCTGTGAGATATAAGCTGAAGTTGTTGGGTGTGCTTTCCAAGAAAGCTCCTTACAAGGGGAAAAAACTCAAATACATGAATGAGGGTGCTGAATAAAGTTACTGAGATTATAAAAAGGCTACATAACTAAGATGATCCCCTTAAATGCATCTACCAGTGACTGTGAGGAAATGAAACTGTCTCAACCACACAACTGTCTCATTTCCAAATGTCTAGCGTTTCACATTAGGCTTTAATTAACAATATCTTTGACAGACATCCTAAAACTCACCATTTTAAAAAGTAAAGCTTGAAAATAAATTTGTTACATATTCTCTAGTCTCTCATGTACACTATCTCTAAAAAATATACATGTGGAAACAGCACCTGAGTCTACGACTGGGTTGGCAGTGACATCCTGAAGTCTTTGACTGTCTGGTTTTGTTTTGTTTCTGAAATGTAACCTAATAAAGCTGCCATTATCCTTGAAAGACAGATAATATCAATAATATTCAGATGAGAGAACCATTAAAGAATTTACCAACCAATATTCTGTTTATATCTCCTCTGTAAAAGATAATTTGTTTTTCTAGAAATATCACTGACAGACTGTACCAATCAAAAAAGCTAGATTTATAAAATACACTTTTTCATTAAAATTTAAGATCTTCTAAACAAAAGTATACAACAGCCAACTGCAACCAATGTTTTTTAATGAAGAAAGTATGAAATTTAAATTATAAAGTATTTTGAGTGTTAACATAAAGTTTGTATTGACTGTATCTTCTTATTTTCTGTGTTGACGCTCTGGCATTTGGGGCCTTGATCTTGGAGAGTCAGCCCCTCCCAGGGCTAGCTATTTCCTGAAGAGAGCAAAGGACTCCCCTGGGAGTACACTTCTGATGCACCAATCAACCAATCCAGAGCCACACCCCATGCATCTCCTTCCTCAACCTCTCCCACCTAAGCCAATATTCCCCAGCTCTACATCACCCAAGGGCCTGGCATGGGACAACTAGGAACTACCCCTAGACTTTAACCCTTGAAATTATTCAAACTATATAATCCTAAGCTTACGCAGGTATCGACCCTGCCTTACCCATTCCTTCCAGCAAAAACCCCATTAAAGGCTGGGCTGTGTTCTTCCCCACCCCCCTCTATCCCCATGTGGCCCTGCAGGTGTTTCTAGAGATCTGTGAGTACACTTCTTTCTTCATGACAATTATTCCCATGTCTGTGTGACTTACCATACCTGATTAAAACAAATCCTAAATAGAAATCTTGTAAGAAAGTTTTAAGAGAAATGAATAATTAATTATTCTTGAATAACAAAATTTAAAATCAGTAATGTATTTCTAGACTTTATTGTCACTAGCACTGACAAGCTGTAGGTAATAAATTGCTATTTGATATAACGTGTTACTTCTCAAAAATTTCCAACAAAGTAATACAAACAGGCAAGCAAACTACTGTTATCCAATTTAGTATAAAATTTTAGAATTAAAAATATTTTACAAATAAAGACTGTATAATGCCAATTTTGTCACAACATATGATATTTTATTATTTGCCTTTATTACTTACTAAATCCATGAGGAGACAAGATTATCAGAAGAACTGGTAACAATAGTTCCTTATTTGAAATAACTTCGTTTTATTGAGCAAATTTCAACAAATAAGAAGCCAGTTTTCCAGGCTTCCCTGGTGGCGCGGTGGTTGGGGGTCCGCCTGCCGATGCAGGGGACGTGGGTTTGTGCCCCGGTCTGGGAGGATCCCACATGCCGCGGAGCGGCTGGGCCCGTGAGCCATGGCCACTGAGCCTGAGTGTCTGGAGCCTGTGCTCCGCAATGGGAGAGGCCACAACAGTGAGAGGCCCGCGTACCGCAAAAAAAAAAAAAAGAAGAAGCCAGTTTTCCTATCTCAAGTTATTTATTTTTTAATTCTGGTTCTTAGATGTTAACAAATATACGCAGTGCCAATTTCAGGATTATAAAAATTTAGTTTTTACATATTAGTCTACTGTCTCTATTATAAGGTACATCTGAATGTTTAAGATTAACATAGAAAACAGAATCCAGGAAGACATAACATGAAAATAAATCCAAGTGAGCAGAGAGGACAGGTGTGCACACCAAGACTAGAAATAATGACAGTTATGCCAGAGCTTTATACTCTGAACATTGTTTTAAAAAAATAACAAAAATTCACTTGTAACTTATAAGAAATATATACACAGCCCTACTAGTAAGCTTGTAGGGAAACATACCTTACAAAAAGTGTGTATGTCTGAAACCTCCTGTTCAGTAAAGATATAATTTAAAATCACCTACAAACTCTCCAACTCTCCCAGGACTGCTTGGCAGGACGACCACAGTCAGTGGACCTGAGGGTCTGCATTGGTGAGGAGAGGGTGAGCCGTCTCAGAGTGCAGAACCACTGCGCCTTCTCTGCGCTACAGACTGTGTGGGGAGGCGGCGGGGGTGGAGGGTGGAGACCTGGAGGAGGAGAGACTGGGCAAGACGCTATTTACCTATAAAGCTACCCTGTCACCCTCCAAGTCACTCCCCACTGTGTTCCTGCTCCCCCACCAGCTGTGATGACAAGGAAAGAGCAGGAAACAGAACTGCAGCAGGTCTTGGTGTCAGTCCCTATTTACCCAGTGCTTACTACACAGCAGACACCCAATTAACTGTTTCATTTAACCCTTAAAATCTCCTAAGAAGTAAAGACCAGGTATACCTAAATATAAGGCAACCCAATGGACAAAAAGTCGTTGGCTACACTTTAAGGATGTACATTAAATAATCAAATAGCTTCTCATAATATTTTATGTTAATTGTGTACATATATAAAATAACATACTACATAAAACAATAAAAATACTTGCTCTGACTTACATTTCTAGGAATTATCAGAGTCAAGCTTTTCACATGCAATTGTCGTTAGAATCTTTGCTACCACCACAGTCTCATTTTCAGTTATATTACATCTTAGGTTCTGCTTTAAGTTGAGATACAGCAATTTTTAAAGCTGTGTGATGCTGTAGCTGGAAATTCTATCCTAATGCACAGAATCCATTCAGTGCTACACTCACTGTCTGACCTTTAAAAGTCACCTTTAAAAGCCAGTTTACAGTGACATCCAACACCTACAACTCCAGGATCATTTCTTCAGGTATAATTAATAAATGTGTGTTAAATTTGTTTCCTCCTCTTTGTTTAAACCTGTTTTAGTGATCTCTGTAAGCATCCCAACTAGAATTATCTGTAGTTATTTCAAGCTAATACGTATTCTCCAAAAGTTCTTTGTTATTCAAAAACAATCAAACATCCCTAATTCAGAAATGGTAAAAACTTGAATATAAAGCCACTCCTCCTTTTCTGATAATTTGGGGGTGTAGAGGATTTTTTTTTTAATTTTTTAAAATTTTACTGAAGCATAGTTGATTTACAATGCTGTGTTTAATTTCTGCTGTACAGCAAAGTGACTCAGTTATATGTATATGTATTCTTTTTCACATTCTTTTCCTTTATGGTTTAACACAGGCCACTGAATATAGTTCCCTGTGCTATACAGTAGGACCTTGTTGTTTATCCACCCTATTAGCAGTTTTTATCTGCTAATCCCAAACTCCCAGTCCCTCCCTCCCCCACTCCCCTCCCCCTTGGCAACCACAAGTCTGTTCTCTACATCTGTCTGTTTTTGTTTCGTAGATATGTTCATTTGTGTCATTTTTTAGATTTCACATACAAGTAATATCATATGGTATTTGTCTTTCTCTTTCTGACTTACTTCACTTAGTATGATAGTCTCTAGGTCCATCCATGCTGCTGCAAATGGCATTATTTCATTCTTTCTTATGGCTGAGTAATATTCCATTCCATATGTACCACATCTTCTTTATCCACTCATCTGTCGATGGACATTTAGGTTGTTTCCATGTCTTAGCTATTGTAAATAGTGCTGCTATGAACATAGGAGTGCATGTATCTTTACAAATTATAGTTTTGTCTGGGTATATGCCCAGAAGTGGGATTGCTGGATCTACGGTAGCTCTGCTTTTAGTTTTCTGAGGAACCTCCATACTATTTTCCAGAGTGGCTGCACCAATTTACACTCCCACCAAACAGTGTAAGAGGGTTCTCAGGGTATGGAGAATATTAACTCCTTTTTTACAGATAAGAGCATAGAGAGAGTTTAAGCCACCTGGCCAACATACAATTAGAAGATAAGAAGGGCAAGAAACATCCCTCAGATCAAATTAAAAAAAAAAAAAGAAGGAAAGGAATTTAGTTGGCAGCCCAAATGTGAGTCTAAGAAGAGCAGAAGGAAACAAAGCTTCTACTTCACACTGGGCTGTACTTCATTCCTGTCTTTTATTCTACCACAGTTTGGGAATTTAAACATTTTTCCCTTGTTGCGCATATTAACTTATTTACAATAATACTTATGTTATTTTCTATTATATATAAACCATGTAAACATCATTTATAATGAACATACAACGTGCCATTTAGTAATATAATTCAGTTACTGTTGACTACTCTGGTTATTCCCAATATTATCTTAGGTAGATTCTTATATTTACAACTGGCTAATTAATATTATTCAGAATGTAATCAAACTATAAGCCCCACTGACTCAAAGGAAACCTCCACGAAGTGAATGATTTGTATCTGTTTTGTTCACTGCTGTACCCCCATATCACTGAGATACCCAGGAAGCACAGATGTCAAACTGCAAAGTCAGGTTAAGATGGCATAAAACTCAGGTTGCATGTAACAGGCAAGGAGAATTTCTATGGTCAGTCAGGAAACTGCCATCCTCATGTATGGGGCCTGGGATGGAATCAGAACCCAAGGGTGCAAGAATAGCACTGGAGGAGAAAGAATGCTCCAGAGTCTTGGGCTAAAGGGGACACCATACGCAAAGGTAAAACTTGAAAGCAAATTCTAGGAGGAACTGAATCTTCTCCAAAGTAGAAAAGTCAATAATTATCCAAACGACATTGAAGTGGGCAACTGAAGTAGCCAGAGGGCCCTAGGATCTGTACTCATCAAGCCGATTTCTGGCTAGCCTTTAGTTAAATTAGGATTATAATTCTCTCTCCTATAAACTCCTTTATTTATTTGCCATTTCTTTTTATTTTCTTTCTTTCAGTAAGAGATTCTGTTCATAAACTCTCACCTTGTATCAGCTATGTTACAATAAAATGTAACATCCCACCCCTTGGCAGGGAAGCAGGACCACATGGACTCTAGATCCAGCCCTAAGAGCAGAGCGCAGTCCAGTCAGTCAAGGGATGGAAGGGTAGGAATTTCTTCTACAATCCCTCTCGTCCACTGGCTCGTGTGACAATATGCTACCCTAGTCGTTGTTCTATCGCTTCTGCCATTCTGCTATTTCCCCGGCTTCTGGCATTTCTTCTGCCCTTAAATTATAGGTTGTCCCAAAAATTGATTAGTTCTCAGCTCACTGCTCTTCTCACTTTGTATTCTTCACCTTCTAAAATGCAAGAGCTTGGAAGAAACATCTATCACCCAACAGACAAACTGGTATTGTGGCAAAAGTATTCTAAATGAGTTAATACACATAAAATACTTAAAACAGTGCCCAGCACTTAGGGAACAGTCAGTAAGATCTAGCTGATGTCACTACTATTACTACTGGGGATCGGCCTTTGTTCCATTACTTACCATGTGATTGGAACAAGTAATTTTGCCTTCCTGAGCCTCAGCTTTCATCTATTACTTTAAAAATTCTCACTAAAAGTCAACTTATCCAGCCTTTTGTACTCACTAAAATAAAAATTTGCAATTAATTTTCAACATAATTTGAACAATTAATTACAAGATGTTTACCTCACAGGGCTGTTGTAAGATTAAACTGAGAAGGTTGCCTGAAAAGTTAACTGAAAACTACAAAATTGTATTTGAAAGGAAGGCTCTGCCCTGATCATTCCAGGTTCCCAGATCTGACATCTGCCCTGAGCTTCAGTCCACCTCACACTTCCATTGACTGGAAGTGCTCGTCAGACGGAGACTACTATACAGGAAAAGGGAAAGATGTCAAGAATTTAGTTAATTCGGAAGAAAATGTAATTGGCCAGACCAGACCTCTGAGGCAAGGGTCTAGATTTGGACCGGGATGACAGAACAAGGAGAAAAAACAAAGTAACTCTAGACCAGTTTGTATCCTTTAATTACAAGCCTCAAGAAAGCCAAACAGAAAATAAATCTTACCAAGTTAAAGGTGTCAAGGCTACATTCCGATCTGTGTTGGCAAAAGAACCACCCAACTTATGATAATGACAACATAATAAGAAAAAAATACAAAGTAAACCACAGCCAGAAGCAGCTCACATACAGTCTAATTAGCTCACCTCTGGTGGAGGTCTCAGGAGTCTAGAAGGGATGTGTGTCTCAGGCTAAGAGTAGAAGGGAAGATTGTGAGTTTTGTCTGAAGAACTAACTTGAGCCAACATGCTCAAGAGAGCCTCTGGGAACTGCCCCGTGCTTCTCCCACAGACAGTGATCAAGTCGCTGGCATTTACAAGCCATGTGCTACACATCCACATTATTTCACCATGCAACCCACCGCCGTCACTCTTGGAAGGCACTACCAGGAAGAAGAAAAACTGGACTAAGGAAACAGATTCCCTCTTTCCTGGGACCCTGTAGGGGGAGTTCTGAGCAATTAAGGGCAGCCTACTCTCTGAATTATGCCTACCATTCCCGGAAAGTTGGGTCTGGCCAGAGAAGCAGAAAAAGCAAAGAGTCAATAACTTCTAACTACCTGACAGATGTATCGTCACACTCAACATGCCAAAACCATAGTGATGAACTTCCCTATAAAACTAGCTCCTATTTCAGATGCACCACTAACCCCTCCGGTCACTTCAGTGACATACTTTAGATCCTCATATATTCCCTCATATCTCCCCATATCGTCTCCAAGACTATTATTATTTTCTTAGAGTCTCACACATCTATCCCTCCATTTACATTCTTCTTATTACTATCTCTTCCTACAGTGGATACCATCTCTTCTCTAGCGTGCTTCAGGAATTAACTACTGGTCCTAAACAGCCTACCCACCTCAACACGAATTCATACCCTCCAATGCACTCTAGGCAACTTCACTAGATTAATCTTCCTAATACACTTTTCCGGTGGCATTGTTGTTACTACTGTCTACTACATACATTTCCTTCCCCCAAACAAAACAAAACAGAAATTTTAAATGGATCCCCAATGCAACTAAATTAAAGCTGTAATTCTTTAACTCAGGAGTCAGCAGACTTTTTCTGTAAAGGACCAAAGAGTAAATATTTTAAGCTTCATGGGCCATAAAGTCATGATGCAAACACTCAACTCTGCCACTGTAGAAAAAGTCGTCAGAGACGATGATAAATTAACCCATGGCTGTGTCCCAATAAAACGTCATCTACAAAGACAAGAAATGAGTACAAGGGCCATAGTTTGCCAACTCCTGCTTAACCCTGTTACTCAAGACCCTTAGCAATCTGGCCACTAACTACTCTCACCTTATTCCCATACTGCCATCTTGATGGCTCTGTATATTAGGTTTTTCTTTTCAAATATAACACATACCAAATAAATTAAGAATGTTATAAGAAAAGTACTAGTTTTACAAATTAAAATACTGAGAACAGAGTGGTTAAGCAGCTTCCAGCCAGGACTAGAAGCCAGGGAAAGAGCCACTACCCACTGCTGCCTCTCCATTGGTCAACTCAGTGTCCCCTTAAGGGGCAAAATCGCCTGTGGACCTTGCTTCAACCAGTTATTCCCTCCTCCCCAAACTCGGTCTTACCCATCTTTCAAGTCCCCGCTCAAATCCCCCTTCTCACTGAAGTCCTGCATGCTTGACCCAACTCACAGTGACCGTTCCCTCCTTTCTACTCTTAAAACATGTATTGCCTGCACTTTTCTTTGGGTCCTTATATACTCATGATTTCATACTGGCTTCCCAACCTACTTCTTATGTTACATTTTCTATAGACTAGACAAGTATCATAGTGTTCAGAAGTTAAAAGATATTCATTAATTCTTTACTAGGATGATGATGTTAACTTACAAGGTAATCCATGGATATATGAACCTAAAATAATTTTCATCACACCCCATATTTATAAAGATTATGTCAAGTGGTCTCTGTACAGTAAATATGTCAATTTAATGGGGAAAGAAACTAAAAGTGTAAATTAATCCCTTTGACCTTTCTGGTATGGGGTACATCTTGCAAAAACAATTATGACAATATATCAATAGATTCACTAATTCAAGTACTTAAAAGAGCTTACTTTATGGTAAACACCTCATTAATGTAGTTGATTTAGGGTAATAGTTGAATCTGTAGGACTAGGAAAATATAATCCTCAGAGAAGTGGTTCTTAACTTTTTTGGCATCATGGACCTCTTTGAGAAAGCTATGGATCCTCTCCCAATAAAAACATCCAGATAGGGGCTTCCCTGATGGCACAGTGGTTTAGAATCCGCCTGCCAATGCAGGGGACACGGGTTCAATCACTGGCCCGGGAACACCCCACATGCCGCGGAGCAACTAAGCCCGTGTGCCACAACTACTGAAGCCCGCATGCCTAGAGCCCGTGCTCTGCATCAAGAGAAGCCACAGGAATGAGAAGCCAGTGCACTGCAACAAAGAGTAGCCCCCGCTCGCCACAACTAGAGAAAGCCCGCGTGCAGCAGCAAGGACCCAACACAGCCAAAAAAAAAAAAAATCCAGATAAATATTCATACAAACTTCGCATTAAATGTCTGGGGGCTCACAGACGCTCTGAAGTTAAGAAATCCTCTCAGAGGGTCTCATGTTAAGCACTCACAGCCCTCACTCACCTAAGAAATTTTCCTTTTAATTCAAGTTATTCACATAAATTTCAATGCACCAAAAGGATCTGGCAGCAATGTTTTTTATTTTTACATTTTTATAGAGAAAACTCACACCCAAATTAGAAGATGTCAAAGATCATAAACAGCGGAAATGGGGAAATTTATGGTTAAGAGCAAATGGGTGGGAGGGGAGAGGGGAAATATCAGCAATGACAGAGATTTCAATTTCACTTCACTGCCTGCAAGGAAAACTTGGTGGCCTGGACACACGTCCACGCTGGAGGAGCATCAGCCCGGGCTCCTAGGGTAGCACACGTCACCATAAGACCTCGCACAGCAGAAATGGCAATTTCACATCCTAAAACACTCATGCTAAGAAAATCAGCATGAGCAACTAATTATAAAATGTCCTTTAAAACTCAAATTCGGGGGACTTCCCTGGTGGCACAGTGGTTAAGAATCTGCCTGTCAATGCAGGGGACACGGGTTCAATCCCTGGTCCGGGAAGATCCCACATGCCGCGGAACAACTAAGCCCGTGTGCCACAGGTACTGAACCTGCACTCTAGGGCCCACGAGCCACAACTACTGAGCCCACGCACCACAACTGCTGAGGCCCACACGCCTAGAGCCTGTGCTCAGCAACAAGAGAAGCTACTCCAATGAGAAGTCCGTGCACCGCAACAAAGAGTAGCCCCCGCTCGCCGCAACTAGAGAAAGCCCATGCACAGCAACAAAGACCCAACACAGCCATAAATAAATAATTTTTTTAAATAAATAAAACTCAAATTCAGAAATAAAAATGAGTTCCTAAAATAAATACCAGTGGAGTAACACACACACACTGTGAATGCAACAGCACATAAGTGACAAACACAATAATATTAATGATACATACATAGCTGCTGAATTCTAATTCCCTTTCATTTAATCTTTTTATTTAAAACAAATTTGTTAAATGTATTGCTAAACAGGATTTAATTTTTATGTCTTTTGTGCTGAGCATATGACAATGAAAGCAAGATGTCACAAAAATCTAAATTTTAAGATTGAAAATAAAATGGTTAAAATCAAACTATCTGTAGAAGTAACCCACTCTGATAGGTAAATTTATGAATATGGAATTTCAAAAACAGCCAAATTCCAATCAAGGTAACCAGGTATAGTCTCAGTCACATTTAGTGAAAGAAAAACCTGTAAATAAATTTGAGCCTTTCAGAATGACTGGTTCAATAACAGAGGCAGACTCTAAGGTACAGCGGGGACCCCCCCAAAGAAAGGGTCATCAATCAAACTGATAGGGATTAAATAAAGCTTCTCAAGACATACACTTCCAATGGCAACTTGCTGAACTGATTTAAGGTCTTCCACGATCACATCTTAATCCATTTCTCTACCTAAGCCAGTTTTCTGCCGTCCTCCACAACATCACTCTCATCTCCTCCTAGAACAGAACATCCTGCCTATTCTTTCCATATATTCAAATACTACCTACCCTGCCAGGCACAGAACAAACGAACATCCCTCCTAGAAGCCTCTGAGTGTGCCTTCATACCCTGCTGTGCTCTCCCTCTACTGTACCTAATATGATGACCACACACCCCTGACCTCCCAGGCTGCTCCTGATCTCAATAGTCTGTCTCCTGATAAGAACATATGTCTATCTCCATGCAGGATCATTAGCATGGAATCAGTCATCTGTTCATGAGACTTATACTAATTATCTGGCACTCAATCACACATCATCATCTATTTAATGGCTCCTAGTGTGAATGTTATCTTGCCTATAAGTTCATAAGTTTCTCATAAGCAGTGATTAGCAGAATTGGCTACATAGCAAATACTCAGTAACTATCTGTAGAAATTAATTAAATGTATTAAACAAGAAAAACTTATTTCCTGCCCCTTCTCTTCTCCCCCACTATACCTAGATATGAGAACCAAACCTATACAAATCTCAGTTCCCAAAAAATTCTGGGGAGCCTCGCACCAAAAAAAAAAAAAAAAGAATCTCTAATCATTTTTCCTTTAACCAGAAAATTAAAACAGGTTCTTAATATTCTTTCTTTCATTCTATTCATTTTGATCAGAGTTCCCCATGCAGTTATTCCAAGGACAGCTAAGGGGCCCAATTTAAGATATTTAACAATCTGTCATTGGAAGGGCGAGCTCTCTAAATTGCTTTTCCGGGTACAGCTGGATAGTGCACTAAGTGGTCCCTACTCATTTGCTAGACTCCCTTTTAACCAACAGAAACATTTTTTTAAAATAGTTTGCAATGTTCCTGGTGTACTGAAATAAAAGTTAAGATTTGACCCTGTCCTCAATGATACCACTGTTTGTATCAGTGAAGTAAGGCTGACTGAATACTTCAATATGAACAGCATGAGCACAACAAGGAACAGAAACTTTCAGGAAGGCAGAGACAACGTAGCTATGGATGAAAGAGTGCTGGGTCTTGCTCACTGTTATTTGGTATGTTGCCAAGAAATCTTCTCTAATTCTACAATGTTGAATGCAAACAGAAATTTATGTTTCAGTGTTTTATGTATTTTTTACTTCTGTCATCTTCCTCACATAATTTCCCTCTGCTCGGATGTGGGAAGTGCGTTGTTGAAAGTTTCACTGCAAAGTAAAGGGGCAGCTGGGTGCTCTGATTACAGTGGGTAAAGAATTTAAATGCTTCAGTATTCTGAGATTTGGAGGACTGCCCATCTAGAGCCTGCTTTCCTCCTAATTTAATGGCCCTGTCCTCAGCACCCTAATGCTGTCAAGTGAAAGGAGCAGGTACTAAATAATCCGGTGCCTCAGGCCACACCTGCTTTCCCTGCCAAAGGAAAAATAACAAGGAGCTGTTGTGCTGATCAACATCCCTCAAGAGAGAATGAGCTGGATAAGACCTGGGAAATCATATTGACCAACAGTTTAATTTTTTTTTTTAAGCAGAGAAATTGTGCCTTCAAATGATGTCTGACATAGAAGCCCAATATGTACAACAGATAAGAGGGGGAGCCTTTAGTTGACTGGAGTGGGGCATGGATTCATACCACCATCTCCTCATTCCCCAACCTTCAGGGAGACACAAAGACCTTGGTTTAAAGATTTTTTTAAAAAGTGGAGCTAGGAAAGTCAATTACTCAATATCATACTACCAATTAATGACAAAGTCAGAATTACAGCCCACTTTCACCTGAAGTTAGTAGGCTGGCAATTGGGGTACAGTGGCATCTCACTCTGATTCTTTGTGATACTGTAGGATGTGGTGGGAAGACTTGGGCTCTGAAGTCACACTCGAGTGGACATGCCAGTTCCACAACTTACTTGCTGTGTAACCTGAGGTTAAATTATTTAAGCCTTACTGGGGACCTAGCATCAGAGGACTCCTCTGAGGTCTAAAGAATAGCTAACATAAAAATTTCCTAGCAGAGTATCTGTTACGTAGTAAGTGTGTGTGTATACATATATAAAACAAACAGAGAACTCAGGATTGAACCAAAAAACTAATAAAAATATCCCACTCACTTTGTCAGCCATAATTTAACACAGGACAAACAAATACAACAACTAAAAAACTATCAGTTAAGAAACAGCCAATTTAGGACCTTCCACATTAGTCTTTCAATTATTACAGTAGTAGTGACTTCTTCAGAAGTTTCTGCAAAATTTACGTATAAGAAAAACAGAACACTCCAGACTAGCTTTCATATGTGTGTGTGTGTATATGTATATATACATATATATAAAAATATATATATGTATTTTTTTTTGCAGTACACGGGCCTCTCAGTGCTGTGGCCTCTCCCATTGCGGAGCACAGGATCTGGACGCACAGGCTCAGCAGCCATGGATCATATATTATTTTAATGCATCTTATATTCAAGCATTATAATTATCAGAGGCATACCAAAATGTCCATCTGAGAGTATGGGTGGTTAACATTTCTATTTCAACCACATGAATGTTTTTGCATGAAAATTCCAAATCTTTAATTTCATAACATCATAATGAGATTAAAGCATCACATATTTAAGGCATATTTGTACACCACTGGAATTTTTATAAACCTTCAGATTAGATTAAGCAGAAAGAACAAAAGTATATTAATTGACCTCCAAAACAAATGTAAAAGAAATCTGTAGCAGGAAAAGGAAACAGCACTTGACAATTTGAGAACTGCTACTAAAAAAGTGTCGCGACTTCCGGGAAGATGGTGGAAGAGTAAGACGCGGAGATCACCTTCCTCCCCACAGATACACCAGAAATACATCTACACGTGGAACAACTACTACAGAACACCTACTGAACGCTGGCAGAAGACCTCAGACCTCCCAAAAGTCAAGAAACCCCCCACGTAACTGGGTAGGGCAAAAGAAAAAAGAATAAACATGGGTAGGGCAAAAGAAAAAAGAATAAACAGAGACAAAAGGATAGGGACGGGACCTGCACCAGTGGGAGGGAGGTGTGAAGGAGGAAAAATGTCCACACACTAGGAAGCCCCTTCGTGGGCGGAGACTGCGGACGGCGGAGTGGGGGACATACGGAGCCGCGGAGGAGAGCACAGCAACAGGGGTGTGGAAGACAAGGCGGAGAGATTCCCGCACAAAGGATCGGTGCTGACCGGCACTCACCAGCCCGAGAGGCTTGTCTGCTCACCCGCCGCCGAAGCGGGCGGGGCTGGGAGCTGAGGCTCGGGCTTCGGTCGGAGCGCAGGGAGAGGACTGGGGTTGGCAGCGTGAACACAGCCTGAAGGGCGTTAGTGCGCCACGGCTGGCCAGGAGGGAGTCCGGGGAAAAGTCTGGACCTGCCGAAGAGACAAGAGACTTTTTCTTCCCTCTTTATTACCTGGTGCCCGAGGAGAGGGGATTAAGAACGATGCTTAAAGGAGCTCCAGAGACGGGCGCGAGCCGCGGCTAAAAGCGCGGACCCCAGAGACAGACATGAGACGCTAAGGCTGCTGCTGCCGCCACCAAGAAGCCTGTGTGCAAGCACAGGTCACTCTCCACACCCCCCTTCCAGGGAGCCTGTGCAGCCCGCCACTACCAGGGTCCCGTGATCCAGGGACAACTCCCCCGGGAGAACGCACGGCGCGACTCAGGCTGGTGCAACATCACGCCGGCCTCTGCCGCCACAGCCTCGCCCTGCACTCCATGACCCTCCCTACCCCCGGCCTGAGTGAGCCACAGCCTCCGAATCAGCGGCTCCTTTAACCCCATCCTGTCTGAGCAAAGAACAGACGCCCCAGCAACCTACACGCACAGGTGGGGCCAAATCCAAAGCTGAGCCCCTGTGAGCTGTGAGAACAAAGAAGAGAAAGGGAAATCTCTCCCAGCAGTCTCAGAAGCAGCGGATTAAAGCTCCACAATCAACTTGATGAACCCTGCATCTGTGGAATACCTGAATAGACAACGAATCATCCCAAATTAAGGAGGTGGACTTTGAGAACAAGATTTATTATTTTTTCCACTTTTCCTTTTTTTGTGAGTGTGCATGTGTATGCTTCTGTGTGAGATTTTGTCTGTATAGCTTTGCTTCCACCATTTGTTCCAGAGTTCTGTCTGTTTTTGTTTTGTTTTTTTAAACTTTTTTCTTAATTTTTATTTTAATAACTTTATTTTATTTTACTTTATCTTTGTTCTTTCTTTCCTTCCTTCCCTCCTTTAGACAATGAATCATCCCAAATTGAGGAAGTGGACTTTGAGAGCAAGATTTATGATTTTTTCCCCTTTTCCTCTTTTTGAGTATGTGTATGCTTCTGTGTGAGATTTTGTCTCTATAGTCTTGCTTCCACCATTTGTTCCACGGTTCTATCCATCCGTTTTTTTTGTTTTTTGGTTTTCCTCTTAATAATTATGTTTTTTATTTTAATAACTTTATTATATTTTATCTTTATTTTATTTTACTTTATCGTCTTTTTTCCTTCCTTCCCTCCTTCCTTCCTCCCTCCCTCCCTCCTTTCCTTCTTTCTTTCTTTCTTTCTTTTCTTCTTCTACTAATTCTTTCTTTCTACTTTTTCTCCCTTTTCTTCTGAGCCATGTGGATGAAAGGCTCTTGGTGCTGCAGCCAGGAGTTAAGTGCTGTGCCTCTGAGGTGGGAGAGCCAACTTCAGGACACTGGTCCACAAGAGACCTCCCAGCTCCACATAATATCAAATGGCGAAAATCTCCCAGAGATCTCCATCTCAACACCAGCACCCAGCTGCACTAACGACCAGCAAGCTACACTGCTGGACATCCTATGCCAAACAACTAGCAAGACAGGAACACAACCCCACCCATTAGCAGAGAGGCTGCCTAAAATCATAATAACTCGACAGACACCCCAAAACACACCACCAGACGTGGACCTGCCCACCAGAAAGACAAGATCCAGCCTCATCCACCACAACACAGGCACTAGTACCCTCCACCAGGAAGCCTACACAACCCACTGAACCAACCTTAGCCACTGGGGACAGACACCAAAAACAACGGGAACTACAAACCTGCAGCCTGCAAAAAGAAGACCCCAAACACAGTAAGATAAGCAAAATGAGAACACAGAAAAACACACAGCAGATGAAGGAGCAAGATAAAAACCCACCAGACCTAACAAATGAAGAGGAAATAGGCAGTCTACCTGAAAAAGAATTCAGAATAATGATAGTAAAGATGATCCAAAATCTTGGAAATAGAATAGACAAAATTCAAGAAACATTTAACAAGGACCTAGAGGAACTAAAGATGAAACAAACAATGATGAACAACACAATAAATGAAATGAAAAATACTCTAGATGGGATCAATAGCAGAATAACTAAGGCAGAAGAACGGATAAGTGACCTGGAAGATAAAATAGTGGAAATAACTACTGCAGAGCAGAATAAAGAAAAAAGAATGAAAAGAACTGAGGACAGTCTCAGAGACCTCTGGGACAACATTAAATGCACCAACATTCGAATTATAGGGGTTCCAGAAGAAGAGAAAAAGAAAGGGACTGAGAAAATATTTGAAGAGATTATAGTTGAAAACTTCCCTAATATGGGAAAGGAAATAGTCAATCAAGTCCAGGAAGCACAGAGAGTCCCATACAGGATAAATCCAAGGAGAAATACACCAAGACACATATTAATCAAACTGTCAAAAATTAAATACAAAGAAAACATATTAAAAGCAGCAAGGGAAAAACAACAAATAACACACAAGGGAATCCCCATAAGGTTAACAGCTGATCTTTCAGCAGAAACTCTGCAAGCCAGAAGGGAGTGGCAGGACATATTGAAAGTGATGAAGGAGAAAAACCTGCAACCAAGATTACTCTACCCAGCAAGGATCTCATTCAGATTTGATGGAGAAATTAAAACCTTTACAGACAAGCAAAAGCTGAGAGAGTTCAGCACCACCAAACCAGCTCTAAAACAACTGCTAAAGGAACTTCTCTAGGCAAGAAACACAAGAGAAGGAAAAGACCTACAATAATTATCGATATGTATGTTCCTATTCCCATTTTTTTAACAAATTGAGAAAATGGGAATAGGAACATACATATCGATAATTACCTTAAATGTAAATGGACTAAATGCTCCCACCAAAAGACACAGATTGGCTGAATGGATACAAAAACAAGACACATATATTTGCTGTCTACAAGAGACTCACTTCAGACCTAGAGACACATAGAGACTGAAAGTAAGGGGATGGAAAAAGATATTTCATGCAAATGGAAACCAAAAGAAAGCTGGAGTAGCAATTCTCATATCAGACAAAATAGACTTTCAAATAAAGACTATTAGAAGAGACAAAGAAAGACACTAAATAATGATCAAGGGATCAATCCAAGATGAAGATATAACAATTGTAAATATTTATGCACCCAACATAGGAGCACCTCAATACATAAGGCAAATACTAACAGCCATAAAAGGGGAAATCGACAGTAACACATTCACAGTAGGGGACTTTAACACCCCACTTTCACCAATGGACAGATCATCCAAAATGAAAATAAATAAGGAAACACAAGCTTTAAATGATACATTAAACAAGATGGACTTAATTGATATTTATAGGACATTCCATCCAAAAACAACAGAATACACATTTTTCTCTAGTGCTCATGGAACATTCTCCAGGATAGATCATATCTTGGGTCACAAATCAAGCCTTGGTAAATTTAAGAAAATTGAAATTGTATCAAGTATCTTTTCCGACCACAATGCTATGAGACTAGATATCAATTACAGGAAAAGATCTGTAAAAAATACAAACACATGGAGGCTAAACAATACACTACTTGATAACGAAGTGATCACTGAAGAAATCAAAGAGGAAATCAAAAAATACCTAGAAACAAACGACAATGGAGACACGACGACCCAAAATCTATGGGATGCAGCAAGAGCAGTTCTAAGAGGGAAGTTTATAGCAATACAATCCTACCTTAAGAAACAGGAAACATCTCGAATAAACAACCTAACCTTGCACCTAAAGCAATTAGAGAGAGAAGAACAAAAAACCCCAAAGTTAGCAGAAGGAAAGAAATCATAAAAATCAGATTAGAAATAAATGAAAAAGAAATGAAGGAAACGATAGCAAAGATCAATAAAACTAAAAGCTGGTTCTTTAAGAAGATAAACAAAATTGATAAAGCATTAGCCAGGCTCATCAAGAAAAAAAGGAAGAAGACTGAAATCAATAGAATTAGAAATGAAAAAGGAGAAGTAACAACTGACACTGCAGAAATACAAAAGATCAGAGATTACTACAAGCAACTCTATGCCAATAAAATGGACAACCTGGAAGAAATGGACAAATTCTTAGACAGGCACAACCTGCCAAGACTGAATGAGGAAGAAATAGAAAATATGAACAGACCAATCACAAGCACTGAAATTGAAACTATGATTAAATATCTTCCAACAAACAAAAGCCCAGGACCAGATGGCTTCACAGGCGAATTCTATCAAACATTTAGAGAAGAGCTAACACCTATCCTTCTCAAACTCTTCCAAAATATAGCAGAGGGAGGAACACTCCCAAACGCATTCTATGAGGCCACCATCACCCTGATACCAAAACCAGACAAGGATGTCACAAAGAAAGAAAACTACAGGCCAATATCGCTGATGAACATAGATGCAAAAATCCTCAACAAAATACTAGCAAACAGAATCCAACAGCACATGAAAAGGATCATACACCATGATCAAGTGGGGTTTATTCCAGTAATGCAAGGATTCTTCAATATACGCAAATCAATCAACATGATACACCATATTAACAAATTGAAGGAGAAAAACCATATGATCAACTCAATAGATGCAGAGAAAGCTTTTGACAAAATTCAACACCCATTTATGATAAAAACCCTGCAGAAAGTAGGCATAGAGGGAACTTTCCTCAACATAATAAAGGCCATATATGACAAACCCACAGCCAACATTGTCCTCAATGGTGAAAAACTGAAAGCATTTCCACTAAGATCAGGAACAAGACAAGGTTGCCCACTCTCACCACTCTTATTCAACACAGTTTTGGAAGTTTTAGCCACAGCAATCAGAGAAGAAAAGGAAATAAAAAGAATCCAAATCGGAAAAGAAGAAGTAAAGCTGTCACTATTTGCAGATGACATGATACTATACATAGAGAATCCTAAAGATGCTACCAGAAAACTACTAGAGCTAGTCAATGCATTTGTTAAAGTAGCAGGATACAAAATTAATGCACAGAAATCTCCTGCATTCCTATACACTAATGATGAAAAATCTGAATGAGAAATTAAAGAAGCACTCTCATTTACCATTGCAACAAAAAGAATAAAAATAAAATATCTAGGAATAAACCTACCTAAGGAGACAAAAGACCTGTAGGCAGAAAATTATAACACACTGATGAAAGAAATTAAAGATTATACAAATAGATGGAGAGATATACCATGTTCTTGGATTGGAGGAATCAACATTGTGAAAATGAATCTACTACCCAAAGCAATCTACAGATTCAATGCAATCCCTATCAAACTACCACTGGCATTTTTCACAGAACTAGCACAAAAAATTTCACAATGTGTATGGAAACACAAAAGACCCCGAATAGCCAAAGCAATCTTGAGAACAAAAAACGGAGCTGGAGGAATCAGGCTTCCTGACTTCAGACTACACTACAAAGCTACAGTAATCAATAGAGTATGGTACTGGCACAAAAACAGAAATATAGATCAATGGAACAGGATAGAAAGCCCAGAGATAAACCGATGCACATATGGTCACCTTATCTTTGATAAAGGAGGCAGGAATGTACAGTGGAGAAAGGACAGCCTCTTCAATAAGAGGTGCTGGGAAAACTGGACAACTACATGTAAAAGTATGAGATTAGATCACTCCCTAACACCATACACAAAAATAAGCTCAAAATGGATTAAAGACCTAAATGTAAGGCCGGACACTATCAAACTCTTAGAGGAAAACATAGGCAGGACACTCTATGACATAAATCACAGCAAGGTCCTTTTTGACCCACCTCCTTAGAGAAATGGAAATAAAACAAAAATAAACAAATGGGACCTAATGAAACTTCAAAGCTTTTGCACAGCAAAGGAAACCATAAACAAGACCAAAAGACAACCCTCAGAATGGGAGAAAATATTTGCAAATGAAGCAACTGACAAAGGATTAATCTCCAAAATTTATAAGCAGCTCATGCAGCTTGATAACAAAAAAACAAACAACCCAATCCAAAAATGGGCAGAAGACCTAAATAGATATTTCTCCAAAGAAGATATACAGACTGCCAACAAACACATGAAAGAATGCTCAACATCACTAATCATTAGAGAAATGCAAATTAAAACTACAATGAGATATCATCTCACACCAGTCAGAATGGCCATCATCAAAAAATCTAGACACAATAAATGCTGGAGAGGGTGTGGAGAAAAGGGAACCCTCTTGCACTGTTGGTGGGAATGTAAATTGGTACAGCCACTGTGGAGAACAGTATGGAGGTTCCTTAAAAAACTACAAATAGAACTACCATATGACCCAGCAATCCCACTACTGGGCATATACCCTGAGAAAACCACAATTCAAAAAGAGTCATGTACCAGACTGTTCATTGCAGCTCTATTTACAATAGCCCGGAGATGGAAACAACCGAAGTGTCCATCATCGGATGAATGGATAAAGAAGATGTGGCACATATATACAATGGAATATTACTCAGCCATAAAAAGAAACGAAATTGAGCTATTTGTAATGAGGGGGATAGACCAGAGTCTGTCATACAGAGTGAGGTAAGTCAGAAAGAGAGAGACAAATACCGTATGCTAACACATATATATGGAATTTAAGAAAAAAAAATGTTATGAAGAACCTAGGGGTTAAACAGGAGTAAAGACACACACTTACTAGAGAATGGACTTGAGGATATGGGGAGGGGGAAGGGTAAACTGTGACAAAGCGAGAGAGAGGCATGGACATATATACACTACCAAACGTAAGGTAGATAGCTAGTGGGAAGCAGCTGCATAGCACAGGGAGATCAGCTCAGTGCTTTGTGACCGCCTGGAGGGGTGGGATAGGGAGGGTGGGAGGGAGGGAGACGCAAGAGGGAAGAGATATGGGAACATATGTATATATATAACTGATTCATTTTGTTGTGAAGCAGAAACCTAACACACCATTGTAAAGCAATTATACTCCAATTAAGATGTTTAAAAAAAAAAGAGGGAAGAGATATGGGAACATATGTATATGTATAACTGATTCACTTTGTTATAAATCAGAACTAACACACCATTGTAAAGCAATTATACTCCAATAAAGATGCAAAAAAATAAACAATCAAAAAATAAATAAATAAATAAAAATAAAAAAGTGTCACAAACTGCGTCCACCAGAGGGAAGTGTTGTCTAACTATCAGCAGAACCTAAACATAGAATTTTGTACAAAAAAAATTCGATTTGGCCAACCCAACAATTTCTTTCCAAGCTTTCAGGAAAAAACATATATATACTTATTGAAGGAAAATGCAGAAATCTGCCATTAGGTATCTGTAAATCAGGTTAAAATGATACCGTAAAATACAGTACACCTTTCAAAATCACTTGTGCCTGTGAACTTGTCATACCTTTAGATGTAGGACTGTCCTAAATGGAACAAAGAATCATCATGTTGGGACTTCCCTGGTGGCGCAGTAGTTAGGAATCCGGCTGCCAATGCAGGGGACACAGGTTCGAGCCCTGGTTCAGGAAGATCCCACTTGCCACTGAGCAACTAAGCCTGTGCGCAACGACTACTGAGCCTGTGCTCTAGAGCCCGCAAGCCACAACTACTGAGCCCGTGTGCCACAACTACTGAAGCCTACGCACCTAGAGCCCGCGCTCTGCAACAAGAGAAGCCACCGCAATGAGAAGCCCGCGCACCGGAATGAAGAGTAGCCCCGGCTCGCCGCAACTAGAGAAAGTCCACACGCAGCAACAAAGACCCAACACAGCCAAAAATAAATTAAAAACAAAAAAAAACATCATGTCCAGCTCCACCTGACCAAGGCCGCTGCAGTCCTAAGCAGTCCCCCATCCTCACTCACAGCCTGATGCTAAAGCTCAAAGAAGGGGGTGAACAGTGGCAGTTGGGACCCTAATTTCATCACATTTTTTAAACCATTTCATGTTTCTCAAGGCACACTAGTCCTTGTATTAAATAGCTACCCCTCTCTGCCCATAAAAACATTCTCACTTAGCAATAAATATATACAGAATTTTAGCTTGAGAGACCTAGTTACTGCCCTATCACAGTGACAAAAACCCAAAGTGGGCTGCCAAGGGGGAAGGGGGGGCACAGGATATGCAGACTCTACTCCTAGAGATCAGCTCAGCAGCCATCTACCCTGAGTGATTTTGACAGTCATTATGATCATTTTGAATCATGCTGTTGATCTAAACAACTTTACACATATACACACACCCATATCTGATACATATCGACAGAAATACTGAAACACACAAACATCTATTTCTCTATTTTACTGCATTCAATCACCTCTTAATTGCTAGACACTTCAGCCTTTATTTACTGGGCCCAATTATTCCCTTCTTATTACAATCTTTTCCCTCTTATTTCCCAATATCTTTCTGTTCTGCTTTTCCTTCTATCTCCCTGGCTCATCATCCTGAATTCCTTTTAAACACCCTTTAAATATTTATCTTCTTCAAGGTGCCACTTGCAGTCTTCCCATGGTGCACATGTTCCCTGGGCAATACATCCACTTCCAAAGTCTCTTCTCCCTGGAGGAGCCACACACACCCCCTGCCCACCGGACATCCCTACATGAAAATGCCAGTGTCCGAAACCCAGCATAGTGGGCTGTCACCATTCTCCTTACCACCCCAAACCTGCTCCTCCTTCCAGCCTGTACCTTGTTGAAAGGCACCACCATCCACCCAGCTGCCCAAAGCAGAACCACCCTCAGTGCCTCCCTCTTTCCTCCTTTCCACACCCCATCAGGTGCCGAGAGCAGCGCCTCCCTCTCTGCACTCTGCCTTCCTCCCTGTTGCCACTGCCTCAGCCCCATCATCATCATGAGCCCCTTGCATCCCCGTACTACTCTCTGTGGCAATCACACAGGTGGTCTGAGCCCACTGCCCACCTCCCCTGCCTTACAAACAGAACGCCCAATTCTTAGCTGGGCACATGGCTAAAGATTACATTTTCTGCATTTTCCATGGCACCACACTATAAGCAATGAGCTGTAACTGAAAATGTTCTGTGGTAAGGATATTCTCCAAAATATCCTTAAAGTACAGATGACACGTGCCCCTTTGCCCTTCTGATTGCCCTCTTCCTCTTCTGTGCTCTCGAGAATTGCCTGGAACTCAACCAACCACATTAGAAGATGAGAAATGTTTAAAGGATGGCAGACCAAATAGCCCACAGGAGTGTGGCTCATTTGACACTGTAGAACCACCGCCCGAGCTCTCTATCATCTGTCTGGATCCCTTTCACGGAAGAGAAGAGTAAACTTGTATTTTCTTTAAGCCACAGGGGGGTGTGTGCGCGCGCATGTGAGCGTGTGTGTGCTGTGTGTGCCTGTGTTGCGCATGCACGTGCATGTGTGCGCTGTATGTGCGTGTGTGTGTGTACGTGTGTGTGTGCATGTGTGTGCGCGCACGCACCTTCCTAACAAGGCACACTGCTTCCAATCTCACTTCTCCATAACTGCAATCCAATCTCCACACTGCTTTCAGACTGATTCCCTAAATCCCAAACATAAAGAATCAATCCATTATTTTAAAAAATCCAATGAAACACATATTCCTTAGCAGGGCACATAACACTGTGCGCAGCCTGGCCCTTGCCTGTCCTGAGCCTTCTCCCTCACACCCACCCTCTACGCCCACTGACACCAGCTGCTCTGAACAATCCATGGTTTTCACAGCACCATAGCTTTACATATACTTCTTCCACTGTCTGAAACATCTGTCTTGCCAGCACCCATTCCACCTGAGCCTCAAAAACTCTGCTCAGGGCTTCCCTGGTGGCGCAGTGGTTGAGAGTCCACCTGCTGATGCAGGGGACACGGGTTCGTGCCCCGGTCCGGGAAGATCCCACATGCCGCGGAGCGGCTGGGCCCATGAGCCATGGCCGCTGAGCCTGCGCGTCCAGAGCCTATGCTCCGCAACGGAAGAGGCCACAACAGTGAAAGGCCCACGTACCGCAAAAAAAAACAAAAAACAAAACTCTGCTCAGATAGTCACCTCTCCTGGGAAGCTGTCCCAGCTTCCCAAAACTCCCTGTTTTTATTTCTACTGTAGCAGGAATCATATAATGTTAGAACCATCACATTACTTGTCTGTTTCCCCAACCAGCCTTCACAGCCACACTGTACACTGTTATCTCCACACCTCCAGCCTAGCAACTACAGGTATTTGCTGTATATTGAACAAGTAAACACCCTCAGGAGTGCCTTCACTCATCTTGAAGCAAGTTGTGGCATCTGATACCTGACATAAATGAAAACCCAGGCCTCTAGATTGTTTGCCCAGGCCTGTTGCTAGTACATCAGCATTTCCCTAACTGTGTTCCAATAACATCCATTTAGGGAATGTTAATAACGTTAATAACACATGGGTTTCCAGCCACCCCCAACGACTTTCAGTTCCACCAATCCACCCAAGTCCCTCACCCTCAGAAGGCCTATCACCTCAGCGCCCTACCCCCACCCCCGTTCCCACCTCTCATCCTTTCCACTCCAGCACCAGCTCTCACCTGGGGAGGACTATTACTCTCCCGTACTTCTAATAATCCTCTAAAATTTGGCTAAAGATCATCCTTAAACTCACCAGTCTCTACAATCTTCTCCATTCTCCTTTCTAAAAATAGACGTTTTATCTCTCAAAATATGTTAGCATCTACCCCTTTCTTCCTGACATCTGAAGAGTACCTTGAGTGGGTCTGTTCTTCACCTGTAGATGTGCTCAGCTCCCTCAGAGCTCCCTCATGTGAAAGGAGCAAGGGGAGTTCTCCCTGGGCTTCTCAGCAGTGTTTGCTCCACTGTTTCCAGCAGGGGTCTCACTTCCCCACTTTCTCTCAGAAATCTCTGACATTCACCTCACACGTCCTCAGAAAGGAGCCTAGCCCCTCCTGTTCTGTGTCCATCAGACAACACATGGCTACTGCACCTACCCCTACAAGCAGACTGCCGGTCTGAATTACCTGGGGAGCTCATCACAGTAGATTTCTGGGTCACACACCAAAATCAGAATTACTGGGGTGAGGTTCAAGAAGCCAAATTGTTTTTTCAGCTTTACTGAGGTGTAACTGACAAATAAAATTCTAAGAATTTAAAGTGTATGAGGTGATGATTTGATATACATATACATTGTGCAAAGAAAAATCTGAATTTTTAATAAGCATCCCAAGCTTCCAAAGTGTCAATACATCGCTGCTGGCAGGGCAGGGCGGGAGCTGCCAGGATCCCCAGGTGGTCACCTGAAGCCTTAAGCAGCTGCTTTCATTCACCCTAGTGTACGATATGAAGTATATCATTTTCTAAGTATGCCATGAACTGGAAAAGGTTTGTAGAGTTCCTAGAATTTCCTAGGAAACCATTAAATTAGTACTGCCAGGGGAGGTTCACAATGATCATTTTCAAAACGTCCACAGGTCAATGTGATGTGCACTGTTAGTTAAGAGCGATTGCTTTAAAATAGCAATTCTCAACTTTTTAAGAGCAAAAATACCTTTTCACAACAAATATTTGGCAATGCCTCCTTTATTATCCTCAAGTGAAATTCAAAGCTAAATATAAAAATCAAAACAATCAATATCAAAAAAAAATCAGTATCATGACTTACTAAAGGTGCGCCTTCAGTGGTTTACTAAACGTAACACAAAGGAGAAATAGAATTAAAATGTTCCTCATGATGTACATGCTCAGGTTGTATCTACATGCAGCCTCACCCTGAAAGCTAGGCTCAAGCACAGACCGCAGGTGTGTTGAACTGACAACTCAACAGCACAGTCATTACCTTGTGGTAATGACTTTTGAAATGGTGAACAATTTTTAGTGAATTTCCAAACAAAAAGAAGTAGAATCTTCCCTCAATTCACATGGTAGTTATAGTTCTAGAAAATTCACTGATATTTAAAATGACATGAAAAACCTTTTGGTTACATATCCTATGCCCAGATCGTTAGAAACATGTTTTTCCCCTACGAGAATGTCTAACAGGACACTCGAAGTCATGAGCACTTGGGACAATTCTTCCTTGTGCAGTACTATCCCATGCCCTACAGGATGCCTTGCATCCCTGGCACTTACCCATTAAAGGCCAGTAGCCAGGCCTCACTCCCAGTCACTGTAACAATTAAAATCATCTCCACAAATTTCCAAAACCACTGCTTTAAAACAAGCATTCAACCTACCGAAGCAATAAGAGCAGAGGCACTTGTATCAGGCTGCAATATCATATCTCCTTGTCTGCTGTATCTTCATTATAATGACTCCAGAATCTCTGCCTGATTTCACCTATACAATAATGTTTTCCAAAGCAAATATTTACGTGACTACTAGGATAACAGAAATTGCCAGTGAAACTCCACATGAGTGGACAAACATTACAGATATAGGAAACCTCAAAAATTCCTGAAAAACTAATAATGCACACTATTTTCTTAACAATCAAATCATGTTTTCATACTGACATCACAATTTTAATTTCAGAGATGTCCTCTTAACTTATCTGATTGATCTTCAGTTGGGAGTGGTTCCTAAGCACTTCAGTTTCGAATGTCAGTAAAATACATCAAACTATAGTTCAAATGTATTAAAGGATCCCACAATGAATCTTGTTAATATTAAAATAGTTTACAAATAGCTCAGGTGACTACCTTTTTAAATACAGAAGTTCTTAAGCCTGTATGTGCATCATAATCATCCACTGGGGAGCCGCCTAAAAACTGAGAGATGCTTGGATCCCTTGCCCACAGATTCTGATTGCATAGGCCCAAGAATCTTTTTTCTTTTAAAAAGTCTACAGGTGGTTCTCATGCTGGCAGGGGCAGATCCAGTTTTGTGGCTCCTGAAATTGACAAAATTTGGGATGCTCTCTTTAAGCGAAAGAAGAAAAAATTGCTAGGCCTCAGAAGGCCTTGGAAAGTTCCCAGGCATACTTCATGATATATCCACCTTTGGATGCTAGTCAGGGTTGCAAAGCAGGACATAATGAGAATCATTACTGGAAAACATGTCAAAATAACAAGCCATACACTAGTATGACTTTAAAGCACAGACCTTAAGCCCAAACGCCTACAAGCTTCAGGAGGCAACACAAAAGGAAAGCAGGCAAAGTAGGAGCCTGCAGCACCTGAGTTCTATCTAGGGCCAGCTGCAACACCCACACGGTGGTGCACCCCAGATTTCCCCACAGACGCTTGAAGTCTGGATTTTTACATGAAATCCCCCAATGTTTTTTTCAGGTTAGCTCAATTTTTCATTAAAACACTGGCCAGGTCAAATAAAACATGCATGCCAGATGCCAGTATATGACCTCTCCTTTACAAAATAAAAGGGAAAAGATACCTCCTACCTAAAAATAAAAGGAAACTTAAGACTGGATAGTTGATTTAGGAATGGTGAAGGGAGGTTCTGCTAAAAGCAGACTTTTAAAGTAGTTCTGGGAGCTCCCTGGTGGCCTAGTGGTTAGGATTCTGGTCTTTCACTGATGTGGCCAGGGTTCAATCCCTGGTCAGGGAACTGAGACCCTGCAAGCCACATGGTGCGCCAATAAAAGGAAAGGGGAAAAATAAAAAAACAATTTAAAAAGGAAAAAAAAAAAGTAGTTCTTACACCTGAAAATGAAAAATTCTGCTCAGGGACCCATCTTGAGGACCCAAATTTACTCTAAAACACCCTCACGGCACTCAAAGAGTTCTGTACGTCAAGGAAAGACTAGCTCTCCAATAAAAAACACATGAAGAAGAAAATCTTAAACAAAGCCTTGATAGCTAATATGTACATTAAAAAGTCTGACCTCAATTACATTTGGTGCCGCAAGTTTCTGGAGATAAAAGCTCTCTATTCTAATTGAGATGCACTGTTGTAGTGCTGCTCCAAAATTGATCTCAAGAAAGTCAAATCCTGCTCCTCAGCTTTCAACAGCTGCTTTAAAAAAAAAAAGGAAAAAAAATGAACAGGAATTTTAGAAGTAAAAAGCATTTTTTTAATGGAGGGGAAATAATAAAAAAAAAAAATAGAACATATATTTCCAGAGCTAAGGTATGACCTAAAGGGCTCACCAAGTGCACAGAAAGAACAATTAACGATGTGTGCCTCCTGACAGTTCAGAGGGCTGAGGTGAGGAGACCTCAAAAGTGTCTAGAGAGAGCAGGTCCCGCACAAGGAAGCAAGCCTCAGAGTCACATCAGGATCAGTGGATGCCAAGGAAAGCGGGGTCGCCTTCAGAATTCTGAGGGGAACTGAGCTGGATCTAGACTCAGTTCCAGGGGAGTGAGCAATGAAGCATAAAAACAAAATGGTCATTTCCAGACATACAAAGCTTTAGGAATGTTACCAACCCCAGAACCTCTCAGGAAGTATTACTAAAGGATAGATATACTCTATCAAAAAAAACAGATTCCAAGAATGAGGCATGTAATCCAAGATACAGTGCATCTAATCAAGAATGCAATGAAGAATTCTGTCAAAGTCAAAGGGGAACAGCTGTACAGAGGCCTAGAAAACTCATGGCACAACTGAGAACAGGTTGTCAGAAGACTCTAAGAAAGCCTTCAAGATGAAAACAACCTGCCTGTTACAAATAATACAGTTAACCTCACTCTGTCTCCTCTCTGCTCTCCTTGACTGTATCACCCCTTGAGCAGCGGAGGTCACGGATATAGGACTCGCTTCTCTCACTTCGGTTCCAACTACACCACCTGGATTCTGCACTCTGTAAATGCTGGTGCCAGGTTTTTAATTTTCAGAATCAACCTGTAGTAAAAGCATAAAAGATTTTGCTATCCTGTAGTTACAGAACAGTATATAAATGCCTACAGCCTTGTAAAAGTAAAGGTGAGACGCAAGGAGGCTGAGTTGGGGGAAGGAAAGCTAGGCAGGCTGCAGGGGTGCTGCATTCTCATTTTACACAAGAGTGTCCTGAGATTTAACAACCATAATGTAACCAAGTAAAAACCTAAAAGTAAGAATACAACCTGTGGTGCTGGGGCGGGGGGGGATGAAAGTGAGCCAAACTCCTCATTTTTATTATACTTTTTCTGAATAAGTAAGAAATACAGGTGCAAGCATATTATCTATAAGGCAACTACCATTAAAGCTTAAAAAACAAAAGCAAAAGTAGAAGGAAAAAGAGTAGAAGAAAACAGCAACAGTCAAAAGTCACTGCCACTAGGGGAAGAAAGCGAGGCGGGGGACTTGCACATGGGCCGTGCATACTTTAGTAACAGTTATATTTCTCAGATTATACACTCATATTATTTTGATAGTAAAAACTTTAAATTCATATTTAAAATAAAAAATAAATACCTATATCTGGGGGAATAAAACCTAACCAGTGCATTTTCCCCTATTAAATGTGGTGCAGTGCTTTGTCTCAGACAGTAATATAAGGAAGAGGAGGTGACACCTGTACCACAGAGGAGACTCGGAATTGGAACAATCTTTGTGAAGCAATTTGTCAAACCAGGATTTTAGTTCTGTTCAACACTCCACCCCGAGACCTAGAACAATGCTTGACAAAGAGTAACCGCCTGTATGTTTACTAAATAACGAAGAAATGTGTGTGCCTTTGGGAGATGGAACAGACAAACAGAAAAAAATCGGAAGTAAGCTTTGCCAAGATGAGAACACATTGCTTGGAATTACAAATGCTCGTTTTTTTCCTTCTTTTCACTTTTCTGCAGATAACATTTGAAAAGCAGAAAAAAAAAAAAAAGCAGGGATCAGAAAAAAGTTCATCAGCCCCCACCAAAAGTAAAATTAACTCAACCATTGTGCTTTCCTAAGTTTCACTATTTATGGGGCTTCCCTGGTGGCGCAGTGGTTGAGAGTCCGTGTGCCAATGCAGGGGACACAGGTTCGTGCCCCGGTCCGGGAAGATCCCACATGCTGCGGAGTGGCTGGGCCCGTGAGCCATGTCCGCTGAGCCTGCGCGTCCGGAGCCTGTGCTCCGCAACGGGAGAGGCCACGACAGTGAGAGGCCCGCGTACCGCAAAAAAAATAAATAAATAAAATTTAATAAATAAATAAATAAATAAATTTCACTATTTATATTTTTCATTTTCTGTAAGTTATTTTTTTGTTCATATATGTATGTTCTCTACTTCATACTTTCCTCTTTTATCATAATGGTTCCCTCTTTTATCTTTTAAACAAACCTATTATAGTTTCAGAATATTCTACTATCTCTGGTTCTGTGGGTCTTGATTTCCCTGCTTGCTGTGTATGCTGACCTTCCCTCCCATGGAAGCTCCTTCCTTTTTGCAGTTTATACCACTTTATTGTGAGCTTGTCCATTTTAGGGTCACTGATCTATTCATTAATATGAGGGTCTTCTATGTCCTGGGCTGTGAAAGAGCCCCTCTGGGCGGTTTTGCATGTACTTCAGCAGTAACTCGTGGGGTTTCACCAGCCCAGCACGTTTGTGTCAATTTCCAGACGTCAAGAGATGATACACTTGGACGTCTACCCCATCTGGGCAGGCTGGGGCTTCAATTCCACACGAGTGACTCTGCCCATCAGAGCTCTGGAAAACCAGTTCATCAACCACCAACCCCCCAACTCTTCCCTGGCCTCCACCTGACTTGAACGCATCTAAACTACATGCCCTTGGACAATTTCTTCAATACTGTTGAAGCTTATTTCCTACCTACTTATCTCAAAGTTTAAAAATCAGTAGAGAAGGTAGGAGTGAGAGTCTGTAAATTTCCAAGAGCTAGTACGAGAAGTCTGTTCCCTTTCTCAGGATACCACGGGCACTTTGCTCCCTCACACGCTTCCACAAGTCACGTGTCCTCCCCACAAGCCAAGGAACAGTCTCACTCTTCTTCAAAGACTTTCTCAAGCATTTCTTCCCTCTGGATTTCGCCCCAAAAGACATACCAACCTCAGCCATCTGATACTGCCTTAGGAACACTTCAAAGAATGTACTTCCCCAAAATGAAGCCTCCTCCTGTTAGAGCGGACTCCATCTGCCTAGCTGAGAGAAGCCAGCAGCCTCAGTGCAACAGCCAGGAGAGAAAACAAGGGGCAAGGGGTAAGTCTGGGAGGTGTTGCTTCACAGGTGGCCCCAGGTGGGTTCCTGTGGCACCTCTTTTTTACCTCTTTGTAGTTCAATGTAGCTCCACAAATATTCCAAGAGCTGATCAGAATGGAAGAGGGGAACCTCTGGTGACTCGCCTCCCTGTTCCTCATTAAGTCACAGCACAACTGATGCCACACTAGCTCAAAGCTTCTCAGCAATTACCAACTACGGACTTGCCCTTGAAGAGCTCCTGAAAGCTGCGACAGCTCCCATAAAGCAGCAGGGAATAGAGAGAAGCAAGGTCACCTCTTTCACTACACTGATGAACAGATCACAGAATCCAGACCTTAATTCCCAGTCAGGGGACTCTTTCCTCTGTTCTCATGTTCTCCCATACCCCATCCAACACCTCCAAACTCTGTCACAGATTCAAAACCCCTGCAATAAGCAACACTTTGCAAATTATCTTGTATTGTCTTCCCTAGAAACTCCCACCCACAGCCCATGTTAAGTCCCCACTGAGTGGCAAAGCCTAAGCCTCCTGTCCCTAGAGCAGCGACACTTTCCTTGGGCCTAACTGGAGTCATGAGTCAACTGACCTTCACTGATTTGGCTGCATTACTACGAGGCTACCACCTGAATATTACTGGGGATGCATTCAAAACGCAATGTCAGCATTTCCATTTCTCCAGCAGGCTGTTTCTGGAGCACTTAGTCAGTTTCAGTCACTTATTTAATCCACTTGGAAAAACAAAAACAAGTGGGAAGAGGTATGCCTATCAATCAAATTCAAATAAAAACACTGTCCTATTCTCTCTACTACCTTTCCCTATGGTCTTCTGAGTTTGGGCAGTGTTTTGACAATAGATGAATGGTCAATATAATGAAACTTCAAGAGTATTTTTGAAATGATAAAAATGTGCCATCATTTCTTTGTGAAGGTTAGAAAAAAAAAGTACTTTCCAAAAGTCAATATAAACTTGCATCTTACACCCCTCCTACGATAAGCAACAACTTCTGCTGCCCCTTCCAATTTCCAGATCAACCCATCTTGATTTATCTCTCTAAAATGGTACCTGGAGAAATACAGTTACCCCAGGCTGGAGTGTTAGAAAAACAACAAGAAAGGTGGAGTCAAGATGGCAGAGTAGGAAGACACAGAGTTCGCATCTCCAAAAGGGCACCAACTAGGCGCTGGTGGGGGACCTTGGACCCCTAAAAGGATGGGAGAAATCCCCACTCGATCAGGTTGGACATGGGAAGGAAGGAGTGGGGGGAAGAAAAGTGGAGGTGGGATGGGACTGGCACCCCTGTGGGGGGGCTGGGGGAAGGGAGAGGTTCTCACGCTCAGAGGCACCCACTCACAGTAAGAGGATCAGCAGGGAAGGAGAGGGACCTTCACGGAATCAGGGGACTGGAGGGTAATGAGGCCAGCATCTCCCCCAGCCCCTCGGGCCCCCATGAGCCTGCTGAGGTCCCGGGCCTGAACTCCTGCCCCTACCAAGGCCTCTCCTGGTGGCACAGTTCCTGGGCCTGAATTCCTCCTCCCCACCAAGGCCTCTTCCAGCTGCACGAGTCCTGGGCCTGAGCCCCCAACACAAGGCCTCTTCCGGCCGCATGAGTTCCGGACCTGGCCGCATGAGTTCCGGATCTGAGTGGCCCTGGCCAAAGCCTCTTCCGACTGCGCGGGTCCCAGGTCTTAGGCCCGCCCCTGACAAAGCCTCCTCTGGCCACGTGGGTCCAGGTGGGCCAAACGCCGCCCCCCTCCAAGGCCTCCTCCAGCCCCTGTGGGTGTGCCTGTGAACACCTGTGCCCCAGCTGGCCTGCATGGGCACATGTGCTCCAGGCCAGCTCCAGGAACAGACGCTGGTGAAAGGAACACACACAGACGTAGGGCTGACATAGTGAGTCCAGAGACCTACGTAGAGGTCTTGGAGGGCCCACTGGGGAGGTGGGGGTTGGCTGTAGTTCACAATCAGGAGAAGGACACTGATAGAGAAGGCACCAGGGAATATTTTATCTTTTTACTTTTTTTATCTTTTTTTTTTCTTTATTTTCTTTTTTCTTTTTTGCTTTTGCTGTTGTGGTTCTGTTTTGTTGTTTCATTTTTATTATTTTTTCTAATATATTTTTAACTTTCCTAATTCTATTTTTTATTCTTTGTTATTGTTCTGCTCTTTTCTGTTTGTTGCTTTTTTTTTTTTTTTTGCTGCACTGTATAGCTTACAGGGTCTTGGTTCTCAGGCCACTGGCCTGAGCTCCTGTGGTGGGAGCACCAAGTCTAAGCCAGTGGACTAACAGAACTTCAGGTCCCAGGGAATATTAATCAGTGTGAGGTCTCCCAGAGGTCCTCATCTTGGCACCAAGACCCAGCTCCACACAACTGCTGGCAAACTCCAGTACTGGACACCTCAAGCCAAACAACCAGCAAGACAGGAAGACAGCCCCACCAATCAAAAGAAAAATAAGATGACAAAAAAATATGTTACAGCCAAAGAAGCAAGGTAAAAACCTACAAGACCAAAAAAATGAAGAGGAAATAGGCAACCTACCTGAAAAAGAATTCACAGTAATGATAGTAAAGATGATCCAAAATCTCAGAAATAGAATGGAGGCACAGATCAAGAAAATACAAGAAATGTTTAACAAGGACCTAGAAGAACTAAAGAACAAACAGTGATGAACAACACAATAACTAAAATGAAAAATATACTAGATGGAATCAATAGCAGAATAACTGAGGGAGAAGAACAAATAAGTGAGCTGGAAGAAAGAATGATGGAAATAACTGCCGAGGAGCAGAATAAAGAAAAAAGAATGAAAAGAAATGAGGACATTCTCACAGACATCTGGGACAACAGTAAACACACCAACATTTGAATTACAGGGGTCCCAGAAGAAGAAGAGAAAGAGAAAGGGTCTGAAAAAATATTTGATGAAATTATAGTCAAAAACTTCCCTAACATGGGAAATAGTCACCCAAGTCGAAGAAGTACAGAGAGTCCCATACATGATAAGCCCTAGGGGAAACACAGCGAGACACATATTAATCAAACGAACAAAAATTAAGTTCAAAGAAAAAATATTAAAAGCTGCAAGGGAAAAACAAAAAATAACACATAAAGGAATCCCCATAAGGTCATCAGCTGATTTTTCAGTAGAAACTCTGCAGGCTAGATGGCATTGGCAGGATATACCTAAAGTGATGAAAGAGAAGAACCTACAGCCAAGATTACTCTACCCAGCAAGGATCGCATTCAGATTTGACAGAGAAATCCAAAGGTTTACAGACAAGGAAAAGCTAACAGAATTCAGCACCACCAAACCAGCTTTACAACAAATGCTAAAGGAACTTCTCTAGGCAGGAAACACAAGAAAAGACAAAGACCTACAAAAACAAACCCAAAACAATAAAGAAAATGGTAATAGTAACATAGATATCAATAATTACATTAAATGTAAATGGTTTAAATGCTCCAATCAAAAGATATAGACTGGCTGAATGAATACAAAAACAAGACCCGTATATATGCTGTCTACAAGAGACCCACTTCAGACCTAGACACACATACATAGACTGAAACTGAGAAGACAGAAAAAGATATTCCATGCAAATGGAAATCAAGAGAAAGCTGGAGTACCAATACTCATATCAGATAAAATATACTTTAAAATAAAGACTGATACAAGAGACAAGGAACAACACTGCATAATGATCAAGGGATCAATCCAAGAAGAAGACATAATAATTATAAATATTTATGCACCCAACAGAGGACTGCCTCAATACATAAGGCTTAAAAGGGGAAATTGACAGTAACACAATAATAGTGGGGGACTTTTAACCCCCCACTTACACCAATGAACAGATCATCCAGACAGAAACTCAACAAGGAAACACAAGCTTTAAATGACACAACAGACCAGACACACTTAATTGGTATTTATAGGACATTCCAACCAAAAGCAGCAGAGTACACTTTCTCCTCAAGTGCTTACAGAATATTCTCCAGGATAGATCACATCTTGGGTCACAAATCAAGCCTCAGTAAATTTAAGAAAACTGAAATCATATCAAGCATCTTTTCTGAACACAAAGCTATGAGATTAGAAAGCAATCACAGGGACTTCCCTGGTGACGCAGTGGTTAAGAATCCACCTGCCAATGCAGGGGTCATGGGTTTGATCCCTAATCCAGGAAGATCCCACTTGCCACGGAGTAATTAAGCCTGTGTGCCACAGCTAATGAGCCTGCGCTCTAGAGCCAGCGAGCCACAACTACTGAGCCCACATGCCACAACTACTGAAGCCCATGTGCCTAGATCTCTGCTCCAAAATGAGAAAGCACTGCAATGAGACACCTGTGCAGACTAGCTCGCAACAAAGAGTGGCCCCAACTTGCTGCATCAAGAGAAAGCCCACACGCAGCAATGAAGACCCAGTACAACCAAAATAAATAAATTAATTAATTAAAAATTCTTTTAAAAAAGAAATCAATAACAGGGAAAAACTGTAAAAAATACAAACACATGGAGTCTAAAAAAATGCTACTAATGAAGAGATCACTGAAGAAATCAAAGAGGAAATAAAACAATACACAGAAACAAATGACAACGACAACACGATGACGCAAAAGCAGTTCTAAGAGGGAAGTTTACAGCAATTCAATCTCACCTCAAGAAACAAGAAGAATCTCAAATAAACAACTAACCTAACACCTCAAGCAACTAGAGAAAGAAGAACAAAGAAAACCCAAAATTAGTAGAAGGAAAGAAACAAAGATCAGAGCAGAAATAAATGAAACAGAAATGAAGAAAACAACACCAAAGATCAACAAAACTAAACTGGTTCTTTGAGAAGATACACAAAACTGATAAACCTTTATCCAGACTCATCAAGTAAAAAAGGAGGACTCAAATCCATAAAATTAGAAATGAAAAGGGAGAAACTACAAATGACACCACAGAAATACAGAGGATCATAAGAGACTATTACAAACAACTATATGCCAATAAAATGGACAACCTGGAAGAAATGAACAAATTCTTTGACAGGTACAACTTCTAAGACTGAACCAGGAAGAAGTAGAAAATATAAACAGACCAATCACAAGTAATGAAATTGAAACTGTAATTTAAAATCTTCCAAGAAACAAAAGTCCAGGACCAGGTGGCTTCACAGGTGAATTCTATCAAACATTTAGAGAAGCGGTAACACCGATCCTTCTCAAATTCTTCCCAAAATTTGCAGAGGGAGGAACACTCCTAAACTTATTCTAGGAGACCACCATCACCCTGCTACCAAAACCAGACAAAGATATCACAAAAAACAAAAATTACAGGCCAATATCACTGATAAACATAGACGCCAAAATCCTCAAAAAATTACTAGCAAACAGAATCCAACAACACATTAAAGGATCATACACCACAATCGAATGGGATTTATCCTAGGAATGCAAGGATTACAAGGATTCTTCTATATAAGCAAATCAATCGATGTGATACATCATATTAACAAATTAAAGAAAAAACCACATGATCATCTCAATAGATGCAGAAAAAAGCTTTTAGACAAAATTCAACACCCATTTATGATAAAAACTCTCCAGGAAGTGGGCACAGAGAGAACCTACTTCAACGTAATAAAGGCCATATACGACAAACCCATAGCAAACATCATTCTCAATGGTGAAAAACTGAGAGCATTTCCTCTAAGATCAGGAAGAAGACAAGGATGTCCACTCTTGCCACTATTATTTAACATAGTTTTGGAAGTCCTAGCCACAGCAGAGAAGAAAAAGAAACAAAAGGAATACAAATTGGAAAAGAAGAAGTAAAACTCTCAGTTTGCAGATGACATGATACTATACAGCAAAAATACTAAAGATGCCACCAGAAAACTACTAAAGCTAATCAATTTGGTAAACTTGAAGGATACAAAATTAATGCACAAAAGTCTCTTGCAGTCCTATACGCTAACAACAAAAAAATCAGTAAGGAAACAATCCCCTTTACCATGGCAACAAAAAGAATAAAATACCCAGGAATAAACCTACCTAGGGAGACAAAAGACCTGTATGCAGAAAACTCTAAGACACTGATGAAAGAAGTTAAAGGTGATACAAACAGATGGAGAGATATACCATGTTCTTGGATTGGAAGAATCAATATTGTGAAAATGACTCTACTACCCAAAGCAATCTACAGATTCAATGCAATCCCTATCAAATTACCAATGGCATTTTTCATAGAATTAGAACAAAAAATTTTACAATTTGTGTGGAAACACAAAAGACTCCAAATAGCCAAGCAATCTTGAGAAAGAAAAACAGAGTTAGAGGAATCAGGCTCCCTGACTTCAGACTATACTACAAAGCTACAGTAATCAAGACAGTACTGGCACAAAAAACAGAAATATAGATCAATGGTACAGGATAGAAAGCCCAGAGATAAACCCACGCACATATGGTTAACTAATCTATGTCAAAGGAGGCAAGAATATACAATGGAGAAAAGACAGCCTCTTCAATAAGTGGTGCTGGGAAAGCTGGACAGCTACATGTAAAAGAATGAAATTAGAACACTTCCTAACCCCATACACAAAAATAAACTCAAAATGGATTAAAGACCTAAATGTAAGACCAGACACTATAAAACTCTTCAAGAAAAACATAGGCAGAACACTCTTTGACATAAATCACAGCAGGATCTCTTTCGACCCACCTCCTACAGTAATGAAAATAAAAACAAAAATAAACAAATGGGACCTAATTAAACTTAAAAGCTTTTGTACAGCAAAGAAAACCATAAACGAGATGAAAACACAACCCTCAGAATGGTAGAAAATATTTGCAAACAAAGCAACTGACAAGGGATTAATCTCCAAAATATACCAACAGCTCATGCAGCTCAATATCAAAAAAACAAACAACCCAATCAAAAAACGGGCAGAAGACCTAAAGAGACATGTCTCAAAGAAGACATACAGATGGCCAAGAGGCACATGAAAAGATGCTCAACATTGTTAATTATTAGCAATTATTATTAGCACTTATTAGAGAAATGCAGATCAAAACTACAATGAGGTATCACCTCACACTGGTCAGAATGACCATCATCAAAAAATCTACAAAGAGGGGCTGCCCTGGTGGCGCAGTGGTTGAGAGTCCGCCTGCCGATGCAGGGGACATGGGTTCGTGCCCCGGTCTGGGAAGATCCCACATGCCGCGGAGTGGCTGGGCCCATGAGCCATGGCCACTGAGCCTGCGCGTCCGGAGCCTGTGCTCCACAACGGGAGAGGCCACAACGGTGAGAGGCCCGCATACCGCAAAAAAAAAAAAAAAAAAAAAAAAATCTACAAAGAATAAATGCTGGAGGGGGTGTGCAGAAAGGGAACTCTCTTGCACTGTTGGTGGGAATGTAAATTGATACAGCCACTATGGAGAACAGTATGGAGGTTCCTTAAAAAACTAAAAATAGAATTACCATATGACCCAGCAATCCCACTACTGGGCATATACCCTAAGAAAACCATAATTCAAAAAGACACATGCACCCCAATGTTCATTGCAGCACTATTTACAATAGCCAGGACATGGAAGCAACCTAAATGTCCATCAACAGAGGAATGGATAAAGAAGATATGGTACATATGTACAATGGAATATCACTCAGTCATAAAAAGGAATGAAACTGAGTCATTTGCAGAGACGTGGATGGACCCAGAGACTGTCATACAGAGTGAAGTAAGTCATAAAGAGAAAAACAATTATTGTATATTAACACATATATGTGGAATCTAGAAAAATGGTACAGATGAACCTATCTGCAGAGCAGGAATAGAGACACAGACATAGCGAACAAATGTGTGGACACAGGCCGGGGGGCGGGGGGGGGGCAGGGGGGGAGGTAAGTGGGGGTGGGATGAATTGGGAGATTGGGAGACATGTATACACTAGCATATGTAAAACAGATAGCTAGTGGGAACCTGCTGTATGGCGTAGGGAGCTCCACTTAGTGCTCTGTGGTGACCTAGATGGGTGGGATTAGGGGGTGTGGAGGGAGGTCCAAGAGGGAGAGGATATATATACACATATAGCTGATTCACTTCGTTTTACAGTAGAAACTAACACGACATTGTAAAGCAACTATACCCAAAAAAATAAATAAAAATAAAAAATAGATTAAAAAAAAAAAAACAGTACCTGGCACTTCATCTCCGCATACCTAAATTAAAATGCACACTCTTCACCCTCCATGATTCTGCCCCTTTCTAAATGGTTATCTTTCTAAACCTATCTCTCACAGATATGCTTTGCAAACCAACCTGGGCAGTTTCCTCCATGTTCTCCAAAAAATTTGTATTTTCTGCCACCACACCCTTGGTCATACCCTTCCCTCAGTCTGAAATGCCCTCCCCAAAACTCAATTAATCAGAATACTAGTCATTCTTTAAGAACAGTGCAACTTTCACCTCCTCCATGAAGCCATCACCAGCACAGCTGAAAATGATCATTCCCTCTCTCTGACCAAAGAATTAGCCCCCATGTGGTAAGGACTGTCTTCTGCTTCTTTGTACCATGACAGTGCCCAGCACAGGTGACTAGCACCTAATAAGTGTTCATTAAATAGATTTAATAAATGCATGCACACTTACACACCTGCAGAATAACATCACACTAGAAATAAATAACACCAACCATTTTTACCAAGGCAAATAAGGAACAGGAGGTTTAAAATGTCATTTTGATTCTCCTCAGGTACACTCAGAAAACTACAAAACCTATGAGTAAGGTAGACCCAAACTCACCTACCAATAAGTCAAAGGACTATGTAGACATTTGATAGTATCTCTATATAGTGAAGTAAAAATCATGTTTTATCGAAGTTAAAAACAGCTTAATTAGCACAAAATCACAAAGTTAAGGCTATGCCAAGGAGGAGTTTTACACAGTCTTGGGGTGATGACAGTCAGTACTCCCTGAGACAAAGTGAATAAATGATTAAGTGCCCCAAACCTCTAGCCTAGAATGTTAGGTATTTATGCTACATAATAAAAGCAGAATGATTTTTTTTAAATAATTTAGCTGTTTTATACTTCATTAAGAGTCCCCAACTACTGAAATATCTAATAAATATTCATTATTAAGGTAAAAGGAATTATTGATATACACTGCATTCTTGCTAGCCCCAGGTATTAGGGAGCCCATTATATAATCCCATCTAACACATAAATCAAAATGAATAGTTAGCATTTGACTTCTTCAACTGAACAACAGCTACCAATACATTAGGTCAGATTCCTTGTCTACCCAAAACAGAAAATCAGTGTCAGACAGTGATGGAGTTGAGGAGAGTCAGGATTGTATTTTTTCTAAATGTCAGCTTCAAAGGTCAGGAATATGATGATGATAATGATCATAATAAATAATAATGGCAGCAAACACTTCCATATCATTTATTACATGCCAAGTATGGTTTTGAGATCCTTACATATGTCAATCTACCTAATCCTCAAAAGATTTCTGACACATATATCACTATAATCCCATTTTACAGATGAGAAAACTGAGGCAAAAATAGCTTGGACAACTTACTCAAGGTCATGCATCTCATAAGTTACAAAGCCAGAACTGACGCTCAAGAAGCCTAGCTAAAGAGCCAAAGCTCTTAACCACATTCAGTACCCTTCTCTGCCTGACTCCCAGGACTCCTATGGCCTTTATCTCCTGCTGATTGAGTACCTTTTCTCCATCCGCACTGCTGCCTTCCTATCTCTGTGAAACCTGTTGCTTTAATTATTCACTAATAATTCTACATCTTCCTAAGGTGTAGAACTCAGAAATACAGGATGTGATTCTAGTAGCCTGTTTTAGGTAATTTCAAGTCACTTCTTGATTTGAAGAATTCTCAGCTTCTGAGATTTGAAATTTCAATAGCACTTCCTATCTGTTACCTGAAAGAGGAAGGTAGGGATACACTTACTAGTATCTGGAGTTTTCTCTTCAGATCTGCCAAATAAAAATTCATATTTGGCCTTGGCAACACTCTGGGAATGTGCTGATGCACTGTTAACCCAAACAAATGTCTCTGCCTGCAAAATTAGAGCAAAACAAAGACATCATTAAAAGTATATCATAAAAAATACATCATAAAGCAAATCAACCAACAAGAGAATGGTTATGACATTTCTACTTGATAGAATGCTATACAGCCATTAAAAATGAAACATGAAAATCATAACATAACATAAATCAGAATACAAGATGATCACAGCAAGATTACAACTATATAGAAAGATAAACATATAAACATCTATAGGGGAACAAGAAAAATATGAAAAGGTTGGCTTGATTGGAGGGCAGAATTATGGTAGAATTTCTAAAACTTAAGTATATGTTACTTTTTTGCAATAAGAAAACTGTATTTTATTTTTAGACACATCATTTTCCAAATGATTATCATTACCCACAGTCCATACCAGGAATACTTCTGTGCATGGGTTCTGCTAAAGTATGTAAACAAAAGGTAGTCTTTCCCCAAAAGAGACCACATTTTTATTTAATCAGGAACACCATTTAGCCAAACAGGAGTACCAGGCGTTTATACTTATTATCCTAAATTCAAGCATCTGTCCCAGTGTCCTTTGGGACACTTATTTGAAAGAAAAACTACAAAGGTCACTGAAGTGGTTCACAACATGATTCTCAACTCCTATCACCCTTTTCCTGGCTGCTTTAGGCAACTGCCAAAAATCAGGAGTGCCTCCTTTCTCTGGCCTAGGATTAATTAAAAATAAGTAACAAGGCAGAAATTTCAAAACACAAAGAAATTTGACCGAGTCCAATCAGGGAGTCATTATGCTGCCTCTTCACTCCGAACTCAAAAATTAAAACCAGGATCCAGATATTACCACACTGGTTTCTATCGTCTAATCATGAGGCATCTTTCTCATGTCTGAGCAGCAACTGACCATTCACTTTAGGAGAGAGGAGCATGAAGGGTTCTATCAGCAACCAGGCAGCTACTTCAAGGAGGGAAATTTTATGACATCTGCTTTACCCTTTGGAGCAGAAATGATTGACAGCAGTGAGGAGGCGCATGGCTGGGTTATGAGTACCTCCATTACCCTCTGCAGACAAGTTCAGTGGGCCGGCCTCTCTTTGTTCTTGAATAACAATATCAAAGACCTTCTTGAACAATTTCAGGATTGCAATTTCTTAAAATAGCTCTACAATCACTTAATGTTCACAATGTGTAAAATTATTCCACTCCTCTTGGAGTTGCATGTTTCATAATCACAGGCTGTTAATTATCCTTTTCCCTGATGGAGAGGCAATATTCACTTGTTGATGTGTTTAGGGAGCCTCAGGCTGATAAAGGAGGAATTTGGTGCCCTAATTTAGGTAGGGGTGGTTAAGAAAGCCTCTCTCCCACAGAGATGAGAAGGATGGGAGCTGAGGAAGGGCAGAAACATGCAGCTGAACAGAGGGAGGGTCACACACAATGGCCTCAAAGTATGAAAGGACCAGGCTACCCAAATAACTGAGGGAAAGCCAATGTGGCCACAGAACAGTGGGTACACGGGCAAGTTCAGAGGCAGACCAGAGAAACAGCACAGCACGAACAAACACTTGAAAGGACGCAGGGGCCAAAAACACAGGCTGCAGGTCAGGGAAAGGCTTGACGGGAAGCCACTGGACTGTTCTAAATGTACGGTGGTCACTAACGTTTTTATTAGATCATTCACTTACACTTTAAAAAAAATCATACGGTTGTTATAGGGGAAACTGATTGGAGTCAGTCAAGAGGAAGGAGAGACACCAGTCAGAAGTGCCAATGAGAATGCATGAAAGTTTCGAGTAGGATGACGGCAATGGAAACAGACAGAAGTAGATAAATATGAAATATACCTGTAGGGAAACTCTATATAAATTTTCTGACAAACTGGGTTTAAGGAATAAGGGAAAGGAAGAAATCAAGCATAACTGTAATGGATAACATTTACTAACCACTTAACTCCAGGCCAGGCTGTTCCAGTGCAATACCTGGGATGTCTTATGCAATACTCAGAACAGTCCTATGAGGTGGGGGCACTGCTGCCATCCCAGTCTCACAGGCAGAGAAAGGGAGGCTTGTCGCTTGTCCAAGGTGACACAGCTAGTAAACCGTGGACCCCAGATTCAGATCCTGAATCCAGAACCCATGGCCCAGAGAATGATCCCAGGAATCTGGTTTGAGCAGCTGGGTGGTGTGTTGAGATGGGGGAGACTAGAGAAGAAACATTGTCAATAGATTGCATTTGGGCCTGAGGTAACCTCAGGAAAACAATAGAGAAGAAGATTTTAAAGGAAAACTCCATTACTTGGGAAAAGAGTCTGAAAAAGAATGGATATATGGGGAATTCCCCGGCGGTCATTACGACTCTGCACTCTCACTGCTGAGGGCTGGGGTTCAATCCCTGGTCAGGGAACTAAGATCCTACAAGCTGCACAGCGTGGCCAAAAACAAAAAAAGAAAAAGAATGGATACGTGTATATGTATAACTGAATCACTTTGCTGTACATCTGAAACTAACAACATTATAAATCAACTATACTCCAAAGTAAAATAAAAATTAAATTAAATTTTAAAATGCTGATTTCTCCATCAGGGAAATGCAAATCAAAACCACAATGAGCTATCACCTCACCCCTGTCAGAATGGCTAACATCAAAAAGAACACAAAAAATAAATGGTGGTGAGGATGTGGAGAAAAGGGAAACCTCCTACCCTGTTGGTGAGGAAAAAAACAAAACAGAACTCCATTACCATGGTGCTAGAAAATAAGAAATGCCATCGATGAAGCAGCAATTTTAAGGAATTCCAGGAAGGTAATTTTTTGACACACAGTCTTAAAGCCTGGGAACTATTCTCCAAAGAAAGGTTCCTCTTGAGCAAGAGTGCTTAACCTCAGAATTTTGGAAGTCTTAAGTTAGGGAAAAAAATTACATCTTTATTTTCACTTAACTTAAACCGAAATGTAGCTTTTTTTTTTTCAAATATGCATGTACTCAACAAACCACAGTATTATTATCAGTAACCGTAACTTTGTCACCAATTGAAATCACAGCCATTTTCACTTCATATAACAATTATTGCAAATAACTTGAACTATCATTTATACCCATTCCTACTTTGAAATGACAGTAGTTACAAGACCCACCACTAAATCTCACTATGAATAAGAAAATACAATATATCACCATATCACACATTTGTTTAATATATTGGTACCCTATATAATTGGTTTCTTTTACAGCTCCATGTATATTACTGTATACACTTAAAAAGCATTACTCTGACAAGAGATCCAGAGCTTTACAAGACTGTCAAAAGGGGCCACAGCACAGAAGAAGGTTAAGAGACCCTGTTCAAGAGCATCAGTCCTTAAACTGCAGTGCATGGTCTATTAGTGGCTTTGTAAGCAGCTGTGTGGGTTATGGCCAGATTTTCTTTATAAATAAGTTTATACACACACATATATATTTAACAGAATAAAATGGAAAATACCAAAGTAGATATAGAACTTGGTAAGATAACCATTGTTTTATGAAACTTCTAGAGTGTGTGTGTGTGTGTGTGTGTTTTGGGTCATGATGTAAAATATATTTTTCACCGTGAGTCCAGATCAAAACTGTGGAAACACAGTGCTCCAGAGTGGTTCTCAAACTTAAGCATGAATTAGCATTACCTACAGGGCTTGTTAAAGCACATATTGGGGTTTCACCCAGAGTTTCTGGTTCAGGGGGCCTGGGATTTGGGGCCTGAGAATGTGTGTTTTCTAGCAACTTTGCCCGCGATGTTGATGCTGCTGGTCCAGGGACCACATTTTGTGAACCACTGCTCTAGACCAGTGTTTCCCATGCTTTACTGTATATATGAACTGCCTGGGAGTCTTGTTAAAACACAGATCAAGCAGGTCTGGGGTGGGGCCTGAGACTCTGCATTCCTAAGACGTTCCCAGAGGATGCTGATGCTGGTCCACAGAGCACACTTGTGCTAAGGTTTGGAAGTGAAGCACTGTTCAAAGCACAGACTCTCACAGAAGAGAAACACCTGTTAAAACGATGCTCTAACCAAGAGTAAAAGATACTACAGGGCTCCACTCTAATAAAGCACTCCATACTCTGAAAATTGTGGGGAACCCCAAAACCCAACATTCAGGCCCAGTCAAAGTACAACCATTCCCCTGACTTGCCCAGTGAAATAAAATGCACTCGGCTTATATTAGTTATTCTTAAAGCTAGGTGCCCCACTGCCCTTCCCATGCCAAGGGTTACAGTTCTTCACCCACCTATCTCCACAACAATTTTTGCAGGTCAAAAAAATTTTACTTGAAATACTCAGCACTACTTTTTCTTCTGTATTACTAACTGAAAAATATATATTCTTTTTTATCACAGCCACTGTGATAAAGTATGGGATATGAAGTAACATTAGCAAATGGACTGTCGGCTGATCCAGACTTGAATCCCAGGTGAGACTCCCACTCAGTCACACTAATGTTCAGTCCTGGACTTCAGCTTCAGTCTTAGACTTCAGCTTCTTTTTATTGGTAAAAAGAGATATTCAAATTCATCTCTAAGGTCCCTTCTAATTCTGAAGCACAAAGATTCTTCACACTTCTGAGCCACCTTCACAGATATTTCATTAAGGAGGAATAACACAAGTCTTTTCCTTGTGATGAAGTTACAATGACATGGTCACCATAATATGTAAGTCGGCAGTCCATCTTTAAATGGACAGGACAAGTAAAATCTCAACCTTACATTTTACATAGCTTTTCAAATTTACAAAGAGTTTTCACCTAATATCATCCAAGTCTCAAGATGTTGCTGATTATAATTACCAATTTCAGATACAAGAGAAACACTACTGACGTAAACTAATTTTTTTAATTGCCTAACTATAAAAAATCAAGAGGAGAAAGCAGAAAGCTGCAGGCAAATTTTAGAAGTAATTTCAGTTGACTTGGGAGGGGACGTATGGGGTCAGGGGTGGGAGAGGTGGAGACAGGCCTTGAGGGTAGTCTGAGGAGGGTGGCGTGCTCCTTCACATCCTTATCATTTCAATTTCAGGATCATGTTCAGAGGATATGAGACCTCTAAAGTCAGTCAGGGCTGAATATTATAAAGTGCTTTAAGCCAGAGAATATTAAAAGCTAAACTAACGACTATAAAAATAATGTTTCACAACTCACTCAAAACTAATATGATTCCAACATTCACACTCCATGCCTGATCCCACTCAGTGCCATCTGATTCCATCACCCAGAAGTCAGGCCCACGGAAGCAGGGCACCGAGTGCGGCAACTCAAGTACAGGCAGCACTAGAAGCTTAGTGCCAATGCTGCCAAAGACAATGGTTGGGTGTTATGGGCAGAACTGTGTCCCAAAATTCATATGTTGAGTCCTAGCTCCAGCACCTTACACGTGACTGCATTTGGAAACAGGGTCTATAAGGTCATTAGGGTAGGCCCTAATCCAATATGACTGGTGCCCTTATAAGAGATTAGGACACAGACACACATGGAAGTCCATACAAAGACACAGGGAGAAGGCAGCCAGCCATCTGCAGGCCAAAGAAAGAGGCCTCGGAAGAAACCAACCCTACTGACACCTTGAGCCTGGACTTCTTAGATTACAGACCTATGAGAGCATAATTTTCCCTCTGGCTAAGCTACCCAGTCTGTGGTACCTTATTACAGCAGCCTATCATCAGGGAAAGCTGAAAGAGCTAAGAGCAAATGGGAAGTTGTTTAAGATGACAGGTAACTTAGGTCTGTTAAAAGGGAACAGAACCAACCAAGCCACACCAAAGAATACTCAAAGGCAAAGGAAAGCGGGAAGGGGGAAGGTGGAAGGAGGAGGGGTCAACACAAGCAGGACTGGTGAAAAGGAAAGGTTATCAAGCAGTTAGATCCCCAGATCTGTTTCACTGGAAAATTTGCCACCCCCCACTTCATTCAGGCAAAAGACTGGAATTTTATTCATGAGTGAGATTTTTCACAGAACATCTCTGGCCTGGGGGACACGAAGCACAACTGATACAAGGACACCAGAGTAGCAAGGGGACTTGCTGCTGTATGCTAAGATGCTTAGACTTCTTCTCCAGCTCTGTTCCCTGAGCTGGTCTACAAGCAGGTACCCCCAGTAGCAATGAGCACACCCAGCCACTCAATATCCAGTTCTTTTATTTCACCCAACCTATGGAGTGCTGCACCCTGGACTTTACCCTGCAGGCAAGAGATCTGAAGAGCTTTCTCTGCAGAAAGCAACCACCTCACGAAGAAAGACCTAAATAGTTATGTCAGGGGTCCACTGATGAATGGCTTAACCAGCTCCTCCCCACAGTGAAGCTCAGAACTTCCAACTGGCTATTTAGACCCACTATTACATGACATTAGATTCCTTAACTTCCATGACTATGAGTTATTTGAAAATTACAGGCCCATTATTTTGCAGAGTGTTCTTCAACGTGGGTTTGTCTTTACATTTCCTCATGATTACAGTCATATACTTTTTTTTTAATTTTTATTTTATATTGAGTATAGTCGATTTACAATGCTGTGTTAGTTTCAGGTGTACAGCAAAGTGGTTCAGTTATACATATATCCATTCTTTTTCAGACTCTTTTCCCATATAGGTTATTACGGAATATTGAGTAGAGTTCCCTGTGCTATACAGTAGGTCCTTGTTGACTATCTATTTTATACAGAGTAGTGTATATGTTAATCCCAAACTCCTAATTTATCCCTCCCTGACACCTTTCCCCTTTGGTAACCATAAATTTGTTTTCTATGTCTGTGAGTCTGTTTCTGTTTTGTAAACAAGTTCATTTGTATCATTTTTTTAGATTCCACATATAAGTGATATCATATGATATTTGTCTTTGACTTACTTCACTTACTATGATCATCTCTAGATTGATCCATGCTGCTGCAAATGGCATTATTTCATTCTTTTTTTTTTTTTTCATTCTTTTTTTATGGCTGAGTAATATTCTATTGTATATATGTACCACATCTTCTTTATCCATTCATCTGTCAATGGGCATTTAGGTTGCTTCCATGTCTTGGCTATTGTAAACAGTGCTGCAATGAACACTGGGGTCCATGTATCTTTTTGAAGTATGGTTTTCTCTGGATACATGCCCAGGTGTGGGACTGCTGGATCACATGGTAGTTATATTTTTAATTTTTTGAGGAACCTCCATACTGTCCTTCATAGTGGCTGTTATCAATTTACATTCCCACCAACAGTGTAGGAGGGTTCCCTTTTCTCCACACCCTCTCCAGCATTTACTGTTTGTAGACTTTTTTTTTAACTTTTTATTTTATATTGAAGTATAGCCAATTAACAGTGTTGTGATAGTTTCACATGCACAGCAAAGGGACTCAGCCATACATATACATGTATCCATTCTCCCCCAAACTCCCCTCCCATCCAGGCTGCCACATAACACTGAGCAGAGTTCCCTGTGCTATACAGTAGGTCCTTGTTGGTTACCTATTTTAAATAAAGCAGTGTGTACATGTCGATCCCAAACTCCCTGACTATCCCTTTCCCCCATCCTTCCCTGCTGGTAATCATAAGTTCATTCTCCACAGTGGCCGTATCAATTTACATTCTCACCAACAGTGCAAGAGGGTTCCCTTTTCTCCACACTCTCTCCAGCATTTATTGTTTCTAGACTTTTTGATGATGGCCATTCTGACCGGTGTGAGATGATATCTCATTGTAGTTTTGATTTGCATTTCTCTAACACTTTGCAATACTGAGCATCTGTTCATGTGCTTTTTGGCCATCTGTATGTCTTCTAGATCTTCTGCCCATTTTTTAAAATATTTTACTATACTTACTTTATTATTTATCCTTCCATCTACGTATAGTTCAATCCTTCCTTTATATCAGTATATTTCAAAAAATATTTGTAGACATCAAGTACACTTCCTTCTAAAAAATTTAATATGCATATAATCACCTAAAGGTCAATATTTATTTTTTAACACCTTTATTGGAGTATAATTGCTTTACATTGTTGTGTTAGTTTCTGCTGTATAACAAAGTGAATCAGCTCTATGTATACATACATCCCCACATCCCCTCCCTCTTGCCTCTCCCTCCCACCCTCCCTATCCCACCCCTATAGGTGGTCACAAAGTACCAGCTGATCTCCCTGTGCTTCGTGGCTGCTTCCCACTAGCTATCTATTTTGCATTTGGTAGTGTATATATGTCAATGCCACTCTCTCACTTCGTCTCAGCTTACCCTTCCCCCTCCCCGTGTCCTCAAGTCCATTCTCTACGTCTGCATCTTTATTCCTGTCCTGCCCCTAGGTTCTTCAGAACCTTTTTTTTTCCTTAGATCCCATATATATGTGTTAGCATACAGTGTTTGTTTTTCTCTTTCTGACTTACTTCACTCTGTATGACAGACTCTAGGTTCATCCACCTCACTACAAATAACTAAATTTCATTTCTTTTCATGGCTGAGGAAAATTCCATTGTATATATGTGCCACATCTTCTTTATCCATTCATCTGTCAATGGACACTTAGGTTGCTTCCATGTCCTGGCTATTGTAAATAGAGCTGCAATGAATTGTGATACAGACTCTTTCTGAATTATGGTTTTCTCAGGGTATATGCCCAGGAGTGGGATTGCTGGGTCATATGGTAGTTCTATTTTTAGTTTTTTAAGGAACCTCCATACTGTCCTCCATAGTGGCTATATCCCTTTACATTCCCACCAACAGTGCAAGAGGGTTTCCTTTTCTCCACACCCTCTCCAGCATTTAATGTTTGTAGATTTTTTGATGATGGCCATTCTGACCGGTGTGAGGTGATACCTCATTGTAGTTTTGATTTGCATTTCTCTAATGATTAGTGCTGTTGAGCATCCTTTCATATGTTTGCTGGCAATCTGTATATCTTCTTTGGAGAAATGTCTATTGGGTTTGATTTTGATTGGGTTGTTTGGGTTTGTTTTTTTTTTTATATTGAGCTGCATGAGCTGTTTGTATATTTTGGATATTAATCCCTTATCGGTCGCATCATTTGCAAATATTTTCTCCCATTTTGTAGGTTGTCTTTTCATTCTGTTGATGGTTTCCTTTGCTGTGCAAAAGCTTTTAAGTTTAATTAGGTCCCATGTGTTTATTTTTGTTTTTATTTTCATTACTCTAGGAGGTGGGTTCAAAAAGATATTGCTGCGATTTACGTCAAAAAGTGTTCTGTCTATGTTTTCTTCTAATAGTTTTATAGTATCCAGCCTTACATTTAGGTCTTTAGTCCATTTTGAGTTTACTTTTGTGTATGGTGTTAGAGAATGTTCTAATTTCATTCTTTTAGATTCTTTCCCAGCACCACTTATTGAAGAGACTCACTTTTCTCCACTGTATATTCTTGCCTCCTTTGTTGTAGATTAACTGACCTTAGGTGCATGGGTTTACCTCTGGGCTTTCTATCCTGTTCCATTGATCTATAAGTCTGTCATTGTGCCAGTACCATACTGTTTTGATTACTATAGCTTTGTAGTATAGTCTGAAGTCAGGAAGCCTGATTCCTCCAGCTCTGTTTTTCTTTCTCAAGACTGCTTTGGCTATTTGACATCTTTTGTGTTTCCATACAAAATTTAAGGTGTTTTTGGTACATTTCCTCATGATTACATTCAGATTATGCATCTTTGACAGGAATGTCACAGAAGTGATGCTATCCACTCTGCATCCTATTTAGAGACACAGGATTTCAATTTGTCCCATTCCTGATCATATTCACTTTGATCTGCCAGGCCTCTCTACTGTCAACTGAGAACTTTCTCTCTGTAATTAATCAGTATTCTGTGGAAAGACTTAGAAACTATGTACAGTAAGTCCCCTACATATGAACGAGTTCCATTCTGAGAGCACATCTATAAGTCCAATGTGTTCGTAAGTCCAACAAAGTTAGCCGAGGTACCCAACTAACACAATCGACTATATAGTATTGTACTGTAATAGGTTTATAATACTTTTCACACAAATGATACATAAAAAACAAACAAAACAAAAAGTAAAGAAAACATTTTTAATCTTATAGTAGTACAGTACAACAGCTGGCATACAGAGGCTGGCATCAAGTGAACAGGCAAGAAGAGCTACTGACTGGAGGAGGGAGAGGAGGTGGGAGATGGTAGAGCTGAAGGATCGTCAGCAATAGGAGACAGACGGAAAGCTGCAATTTCACTTACGCCTGCCGTTGATGGAACGCACGTTCACATCTCTGAAAGTTTTCATGTAGGGGACTTACTATAAATATTCTGTTCCTCATCAAACCTGCAAATTATAAATTTATTTTTATCAATAAGGACTGAATTTACTATTTTATCCAATGAGCTGTGATCCACTACTTTCGTTATTTACTTCAATGTTCAAGCTGCCTGATTTTGGCCAGTGGAAGCTCTTTCCAGCCGGCTTCTGTTCTCTTTGACACATCCCCAGTATTCTCTGAGCACCTCTTCACTTTCTGGTACAACAGGACGTTCCAGGCCTCTCCCTGGAATCAGCCATTTCTCTACGAACAAAGACCAACCCAAAAACCTGGTCCCTTTCAATGAAGAATATTGTTTAGTATGATACATAAGAACTGGACATTGAGCAGCTGGGTGTGCCCACTGCTACTGGGGGTACCTGCTTGTCGACCAGCTCAGGGGACAGACCTAAGAAATTTTAAATAGGACCCTGCACATGCATGCGCGTGCGCACACACGCGCGCACACACACACACACACACACACACACTCTCACACACTGCAGTGGGCTAAATAAGGGTCCCCCAAGATGTCCACATCCTAATCCTCAGAACCTGTGAGTACTGCACCATATGGCAAAGACTTTCAAAATGTGATTAAGTTCTTTCATACCTGGATTACCCAGGTGGGCCAAGATTTGTGGCAGGAGAGAAGGAAGTCAGCGGAAAGCAGAGTAAGAGAAAGGATGCCACGCTATTGGATGGAGGAAGGAGCTAAGAGCCCAGGAATGCAAGGAATGGAACTCCAGGCTGGAAATGCCAGGAAACAAACTCTCCCTACAGTCTCCAGAAAAACCACTGCCCTCCTGGAACCTTGATTTTAGCCCATACAATTCATTTCAAGCTTCTGGCCTCCAGAACTATGAGAGAATAAATTTCTATTGTTTTAATCCACCAAGTTAGTGGTACTTTGCTTTAACAGCCATAGGAAATTAATGCAGACACACAGAAAATATGTATATACAAATACATACTTTTATATCTGTTTATTTCTGTATCTATCTAATAAAAAAACCGTGAGTTCACACTGACACGTATACTGTAAGTATATTTCTAATGCTTTCAAGTACAAATGAGTTATTAATGAAATAATCAAAGATTTAATGAGTAATTGTTATTCCACCTATATTGTTCCCTGTTATTGAAGTTCATCCAAATATACTTTGCTCTTCCACTATAATTAAGAAATTTGTATAGCTGAAAGACAAACAAGCAAAATTATCCACTCCTTCAGCTTGCCTGGCTATAAAGAGAGAGATTCAAATCCTGTCATGTGCAGCATTTTTCCCTTTAAAAATATATTTGACATACGACTGCACATAAACAAGTGGAAAAAACACCAGTGTTTGAGAATAAGGGGATGGCCCACGTAATTTGAAATTCCCTAAAACCAGCTCCTACTCCCTTGAAAGGCTAATTGGATAGATAGTCCAAAAGCCAGGAACGGTAACCAAGTAAAACTGGGACTGAGAGCCTCTCAAGAGCAGAAAGAGTCCAAAAACTGCCAGGGGACAAATGGGATAACAGAACATCCAAATCCTGACTTCTAAAGGTTAGAGACAGCATCCAAAGCAAAGGGCAAAGCAGGAATGGACTACCAGGCTAAGGAGAAGACTGTGGGGGAAAAGGCAGGACTCATCTCATCACTAGCCAGACCTGCTGCCAGTCTGTTTTAACTGTGTGAGCGCAGAGACAAGGGCTGAATTCACAGCCTTTTTAAAAGCCCCTGGAGGTCCATTCTCATCTTCCCACCAGCTGCCATCCATCTACTCAGCCCATTTCCTGAAAGCACACTCCCCTGGGAAGGGCAAGTGGGGGCTCTGCTGCTCCTCCAGACACAGAAGCCAGTCTGGGGGGTGGGGTGCAGGAGGCACCAGAGCAGAGACACAGAGTCCCCACCCCGCCTGCCACTGACATGCATGTAAAGGCAGAGGGAGGGGTATGACAGCAAGCCTTTGGCCAACGCAAAGGCTCCTTCTTTGATAATCTGCATCTTGGGCCCATTTTATAGTTGTCTTCCGAACAAATGGAAAGATTATATGCCCTTTTAGGAACTGCGCCTTCCCTGGCTTATTCACAATATATTTTATGGCTTATTGCAAATGGTGATAGTGCCTTTTTCTTTTTTTTTTTTTTTGGAGTGTGATGTAGAAAGTTAGGGGCTAAGAAACTAGGATGATAAACATTCATTTGTAGCAAAGCCTCCCATAAAACTAGTGTAAGACACAGGGATCCAGTTTTCCTGACGGCTCCTTCACTAAGGCACCAAGGGACTAAAGTGTTGGAGAGCTTCAAAGAAAGAATTTAAAAGAAAACTAGCAATCATATATTATGCACTCACAATACATCCTCTGCCTTTCCCACCATTTCACAATCCATAATGACAGAGGGTGAGACCCTTGATGGCAAGTGTACAGACCCAGCGATCTAAGTCTTCCTTCTGCTTTTCTCATTTCCCTGCCTACTACTACCTACCTTTCTACCTTCCTCAGGCTCTGGATCTGTGTGCTTCTGATAATGTTTAAAACTAATAAACGAAACAGACAATATAAAGGTCCAGGTTTTAAAAAGAAAAACACACATTTGTAAGCCTCAGAACACATGTCCTTACTTGCTAGAGCTCTCACCCAGGAGGCTGGAGCCTTCCACATGCTGACAGCAAGTCAGGATTTAAGTTGGGTAACAAGAGGGAATGATGGAAAGCCACAGAGAACTTTAAAAGTCAGCCCAGCATAACTAGGATCCCTGGGAGGAAATCAACCAGACTTTGAATAACAACATTCACAAATGTTCCTCTGTGTACTCAAAAAACAACGGAGGAAGGCTAGGTACTGAGAACAATCAGAACAAGTGGTTGCAAAGCTGACACAGACTACAGGCTCACAGTGAGCGTTCATAAATATTTTTGCTGAGTCCTTATAAACTCAGCAACCTAAAAAAGTCTTGAAACTTTGGCAGAATACCACAAATTACATAAATGAAAACTAAGTATCAGCCTATTCACCAAAATCTAAGCTTCACAAATACGGAAGTATCTTCAGTTTTTTCAAATTTTCTACTAACTTCTGAAACAAAATTAAATCTACTCTAATTTTTTAAAAACATGTCATTTGGTACTTTGCCAAGAAGGAAAAATAGGTGCTAACTATGAATTACGGGTGGGAATCATGAAAAGTAAGTGTCTTCTCACCTGGTTTGCTACATTTTTATTTCCCTTAACTTGAAAGTCACCCCTGGATGGCAGCCCTGTGTTTTAGTAGAACATGTAATACCTAGAACTGGATCTTGCAATAAGACATGCTAAAGACTATTCTTGATTAAGGTAAGAAAACCAGCCATAATTTTCTTCTCAAAGAAGGTATGTGAGTGATCAAATAAATTAGTTTCTACGTGCAAAATATAAGTCATTTACCCAATATATATATTTATGTTTGTATGTATATAGAAAATTACTGCATGTATGGAGTAAAAAGTGTCTCAGGACAAACACAAACATTCTGAAAGTCATAAAATCCAGGCTGTAATTTAAGCTAAACCAGCACATGAAATATTAGAAATAATATAATCATTGCATTAATTTCTACAAGAAAATATACAATCCACCGAAATTTTACCAAAGTAAACTATCTCCAAGTACGGACCCCTCTTGAAAAACACCAAATGACCACAAGTTCGATATCACAAAGAAAATCAGAAGAGTCAGGTCATCCCCCTGGAAAGCATCTGGTTCTGCCTGCAGGACATAAACCCTGACCAGATGATACAAGCATCTCATCGTGGTGTTAACAGATGTCTATTATGAAGAAATGTGCATGCACTAAGGTAAAAGGATCTATATAACACGTATCTGTCAATATCAAGGTAAAGAAGGACACCAAAGAGAACATAGCATAAGGTCCTAAAAATAAAAATTTAACAAAAATTCCAAGTCAATATTCAGATAAACAATGCTAGTTATCTATAGTCTTGATTTAATTTTTTTTTAATATTTATTTATTTATTATTTCACTGCATCAGGTCTTAGCTGCAGCACACGGGATCTTCGCTGCGGCATGTGGGCTCTCTACTTGTAAGCATGCATGCTTGGTTTCCCCACGGCATGTGGGATCTTAGTTCCCCGACCAGGGATAGAACCCATGTCCCCTGCATTGGAAGGTGGATTCTTAACCACTGAACCACCAGGGAAGACCCAAAATTTTTAATTTTAATTTAAAATGATACAGAAAGTGAAATATATTATGTGGGTGCCTAATAGCCCTGTTAATTACCAGTAAAGCCATTTCTTCAAAGTGACCTGACGAGGCATTTGCCCGATTTTCCACTGATGATTTCTCAGCATCCCAGCTTCAGGCAAGTCCGATGGGCAGTCAATAGGTAAAAGGCACAAACTGACACGGTGACCTGTATTTTGATTTCAGAAGATCTCCATTCTTTAAACTTAAACATTGTCAGGATACCCACACTACCTGCAATACTAAAATGTGCCCATTTTACATATTTAGCTTTAATAAAGACACAAACTGGGACTTCCCTGGTGGCGCAATGGTTAAGGATCCGCCTGCCAATGCAGGGGACACGGGTTCGAGCCCTGGTCCTGGAAGATCCCACATGCTGCGGAGCAACTAAGTCCATGCGCCACAACTACTGAGACTGCGCTCTACAGCCCATGAGCCACAACTACTGAGCCCGGGCACCACAACTACTGAAGCCCGTGCACCTAGAGCCCGTGCGCTGCAACAAGAGAAGCCACCGCAATGAGAAACCTGTGCACTGCAACAAAGAGTAGCCCCCTCTCACCACAACTAGAGAAAGCCAGCGCGCAGCAATGAAGAAGCAACACAGCCAAAAATAACTAAATAAATATATTTATTTTTTAAAAAAAAGACACAAACTATTCATCATAAGCCAAAATAAGTAAATTTCTCTGAAACAAACTGCTTATGTAAACATGATAAAAGTAAATAATTCTTCCAGGACTTTAGGACTTTTAGGTCCCATTTGGTCAATTACCTCTTTGGAGACATCAAGCTATGTATGCTTGGTGCCCTGACAGAGTTCATCAGCCTCACTCACAGAAGCAAGGGATCTGAGAATTGTCTTGCTCTGACTCATACTTGAGAGAGAGAACACAGGAGGAATGAAACACTCTAGAGCATTATTTCTGCTGGCCCAGGGATGTCTGGCAACATAGTCCCCAGGGTGCTTGTGGATAAACCACAGGCTGCTGAACTCCTCAGGCCCACTGAATCAGACTCCTGAAGGGGTCACAGGAGAAGCTGACTTTGTACCTAACTCCTCTAGCTGATTCTCAGGTATGCTGAAGTTTGAGCACTACTATTCTGGAGCTCTATGAGGTATACAAGTGAGCCCTCAAAAAGACTAAGGAACAGCAGGACAGCTGAGAGCAAGGAATGAAGAAGCCCATTCCTCTTAGGTCACCTCCATCATCCCTACAACACAAACCACAACCACAAAATACCTGGGAAAATGTACTAGCAAGCTTCTTGGCTTATTGTGGGCATTTTACAACTGATGTTAAAGCTGTTTACCAATGGCCTTAAACTTGTGTAGTGAGTGAGAACAATGCTATCAGTTATAAAGTTGCTTTCGGACCCAAGCAATGCAAGGAATACAGCATGAGGAAATGCTCCTGCTGCACTAACCAGGCCAAATCATCCTCAAAAATGCTGGATTTTCAACAGACAGTGCATGGGCTAAAGAATAATGAGTAAATGCAAATTACCTTTGTTCTTGTTCCTAAATGCAGAACACTGGAGAATAAATGATTCACCAAAGGTTTCTGCACTTTATAGTTTTAAAGGCATTTACCCTACTCCCCACACACCCACCCACACATCCCACAGTCTGATCACCAGAGCGTCTGAAGATGAGAGGTTTGTGCTATTTTTACATCTATAATTGGAATATAAAATTAATGTGATACACTATATTTTTTATGTTAAGTTCAAATAACAGTGCTTTATTAAATATTGTTAAAAGTTAATTTTAAGAATGCTCGTTTGGGCTTGCTGGAAACCTAGAAACTGACTTGTTTCTGTGCAAAAATAAAAGTAGAGTTCCAATTAATTAAACTATAAACTTTTGAAATTCACATATGAAAGTTAGAGATTACCTACACATTTTATTTACCTATACATTTAACTGAGGTTGACAGCTCACATCAATTGATGAGCAAAGACTACTCATGTGACTCTGATTACAGATCCCTAATTTTGCCTGGGGGAGCCAAGAACAGTCATCTTCTGTACAAGAGCAAAATTAATTAAAAACATAAGGAATGGTAGTATTATTAACACTTCCTTTATTTGGAACACCATAAACCAGCAAACATATATTCAGAACATAGAAAGTAGATTTTTCAGAATGGTCAAAGTACATATCTTAAAAATCCATGCAATTAAATATATATATATAATTCAGGAGAGCCCCAAGGTTCTCCCCTTGGGGGGGGGTCCTTAAAAATGGACAATTTGGGGAAATTTCATTATTTTTTAACTCTTAAAAGACTCCAAACAGTTTATTAGGGAGAAGGACTAACAGCAAGCAGACAGTATCAAAAATAAAAAATGACAAACACAAGTCTGACAGGAAAGACAAATAACAAAAGACAACATAAACAAAGATAAAAGACAAGCATGGACTGGGGAGTAAATATTTGCAACATATATTTAAATATCCAAAATATAACAAATTCCAACATATCAATAAGAAAAAGACAAACACAACAGAAAAACAGAAGATAAAAAGACTATTTGAGAAATGTGAATACAAATGACCAATATACATTAAAAGATGTTGAACCTTGCTAATAATCAGTGAAATACAAATTAAAACAAAAGTTACCAAACTTCACCCATCATATTGGCAAAGATTAAAATATATGAAAATAACATAATTTCCTCATATGGAATTAACAGTAGTCTGACTTTATAAGGCTTTTGAAAGGATAAAGGAAGATAACAATGTGAAGCACTTAGAAGTGTCTGGAACATTTCAAGTGTCCAAGAGATGTTAGTTGCTACTGTTATCATTATCATTATTACTGCATTTGTATTTCTGTATTATTTGGTTTATATGTCTCTCTTACTTATTCAACTATCAGCCCTTGGACCACAGGAATTAAGTGTGTATTCTTTAATAACATAATTGTTACTCAAAAACATTGTTGGTATATTCTCATTTCAGTAATATACATCTTACTTTCTTGAATATGTAAGTCTACCATATGACTAACAGAATTTATTAATTTATCTATTTCTATTATAAATAATATTGTAGTGATTAACTTTCTACACATTTCTTTACATTCTTTTCTGATGATTAGTTCAGGAAACTCTCCTAGAAGTGGAATTTTGGGGTCAAAGGAGCTGTCCTCCAGGGAGCCTGTACAAGCAGTGGGGGGAACTGTGTGTCCAGCCATGTCCGAAACCCGATCCAAATCACAGTTCTTGGCACATTTAGACACCTAGTAAATCCGATGAATGGAAGGAAAGACAGGAAGTTGATAGAAAGGGACATTTCTGGGAAAATGATATAATTTGAAGAAAGGCAGGCCACTGGAGAAATGCAGAACGTGTTCAGAAAATGACAGCTAGTCCAGGCAAGCTGACTGCAGGACTAAAATGGAGGCTGAGAAGAATGAGGCAGATCAGTGCTTCTCACCCTGCAGTGGGCTTCCACACACTTGGGGATCTGCTAAAATTCTAGTTGTGATTCCACAGATCCAAGTAGGGGCTGAGAATCTGCATTTCTAACAAGCTCCCAGGTGATGCTGATGCTGCTAGTCCATGGACTGTACTTCAAGTAAGAAAGAAGCAGTGAAGAGGCAGATCAGCACTAGAGTTTCAAACGTCAGGTTAAACAGTTTGGACTTTGGTATTCAATTATTTGGTCATCAGTTTAAGGGAAGGGTTATATTAGAAGCTTCTGAGCAGGACAGATCTAATCACCAGACAAAAATCAAGTAAGAAAAATCCTTATACCAAATTACCTACCAAGTCTTTCTTAGGAGATGGCTTGTTTTGTTTTGTCACTTTAATATTTTCTCAGTTTTGCTTAATATTGTACACAAACTTGAGGCTATTTTGGCAAAGTATCAGTGCTTTACATATATCCCTCTCTAGATTAATTTTTTTTTTAATAATGGAAGAGACAATCAACAAATAAAAGCAGAAGGATGAAGGGTTTTGCTCTTTCTTACCTCCCCACCCCTATCTTCTCTGGCCCATTCAGCACAGGCCATACCCCAAAGCTCCTGGTCACTGCTTTATGAGTTTCTGGTGGCAACCAGGGGTCCTGTTTATAAAAATGACACAGGGGTAAACCAACAGTCAAGTCTCCCCTACCACGTCCCCACTCCCCAACCATGACTACAACTACAACTACTTCAAATTCAGTAAGAGATGAGTGCCAATTCTTGGAGCACATATCACCTCAAGATGCCTAAGCCTCAGAGTGAGTAATAACTCAGGAAAGAAGGGTGATTGACTGCACACAACCGAAGAAATTAATCTAACTCAGGGAAACACAAAGATAAGAACGGCCTCAATAGAGTCCAAATCCCCAAGAGCTCATTCCATGCCATCCCATCCTCCTCTGTCCTCTCCATCCATCACTAGCACTGGAGAGATGACAGGGACAGAAGCCAGCACTCGCTGAATTTCTCTCCACTGCTCCATTACGGCCTGGAAAGGGGGTGCGGTGGGGGGATGTAAAGGAGAGAGAGATAGGTAGGTAGGCTGAACTCAACACCTGATCTCGGCATTTTGCTGGACTTCCTCTCATCTTCACAGTAATACTTCAGAACACACAGCAGTTTCCAAGGCTCTCTTGAGGCTCTCTAGCAGGAAATCCCTGCCTGCCAAAGCTCATGAGATCACAAAGTTAATGATGAACGCACTGGCACGTGGGCAGAAGTATAGGTGCAGCCAGCATGACCACAAAACCGAGTGACCTGTGCAGTGGTAAAGGAGTCTTATGAGGCCACGACACTTCAGACATTTGCCATGGCAAGCTCATACAGTGTTGGAGTGTAAAGAGATGTAACCCATTTGTAAGATAATTTGACTATTTCTATCAAAATTTGAAAAGTGCATATCCTTTTAGCAACTCTACTTGTAGGAATTTATTCCACAAAAAAATCTACATGCCAAATAAGATGGTGAAATGATGTTCATTTCAGCAAAATGAGAAACGACTTAAATGTCTATCTAAAGGACCTAATTAACTCTACTGGGATATAATGAAACACAATAGAGATATTAAGAAAAGAATGAGGACGACTTCATGTGTACAAGAACTATCTCCAAGATATATTAGTAAGTTGCTGTACACCTGAAACACAATATTGTAAATCAACTATACTTCAATTTTTTAAAATTTTAATAAAAAAAGAAACATATAAAAGATATATTAGTAAGAAGAGTAAAATGGAAAACAGTATCTAGAATATGCAACATATATGGGAGAGGAGGTGTGTACATACACACATGTGCGTACGCGCACACACACACACAAAATCTCTGGTAACAGATTGCCAGGGGAACTGGGTGTCTGGGGTTAGAGAAAGACTTTCATTTTATAGCTCCTACCTTTTTGTATTTATTGATTATTTACTTACTTATTTATCATGCACCATGTATTATTCCAATTTTGGAGGTTCTTTGGTTTGTTTGGTTTTTTCCCCAAAGCATGGATTCCTTCTGAGCATTCAGGAGTTACAGAAAACATTTACATGTTTTCATGTGAAGAAAAACTGCAGGTCAATCTCACAAAACTAAATGTAAAAATCCTAGGGCTTCCCTGGTGGCACAGTGGTTGAGAGTTCGCCTGCCGATGCAGGGGACACGGGTTCGTGCCCTGGTCTGGGAAGATCCCACATGCCATGGAGCGACTAGGCCCGTGAGCCATGGCCACTGAGCCTGCGCGTCCGGAGCCTGTGCTCCGCAACGGGAGAGGCCACAACAGCAAGAGGCCCGCGTACCGGGAAAAAAAAAAAAAAAAAAATCCTAAACAAGAAATTAGCAAAGTGAATTCAACGATATATTAAAAAAATAATCCATTACCACCAACTTGGCTTTATCCCAAGAATGCAAAGCTGTTTTACTTTTAAAGCTCAATTAATATAATTCATCACATTGACAAATCAGAGGAGAAAAACCTGCATGATTATCAGAATATGCAGAAAACTATCTGATGCAATGCAACATCAATTCATTATTTTTAAAAGAAGCTTTAGCAAACTAGGTATTAAAAGGAACTTCTATAATCTGATAAAGGCCCTACAACACAATCCAGAATAAACATCATACTTACTGGTGAAGTTCCCTCCTAGACGTCCTATAAGTAAACAATACAAAAGTGTTTACTGGTAGCTCTTAACCAGTTTTTGGCAGATAAACCTTTAAAAGACCCTACATGTGATTTCATGGCATCTTCCTTCAGAACTTCCAAAGCCAGAAGTTTCATGTATCCCAACTGAAGAAGCCTTAATGTTAAGGTTTTTAAAAAAGGGTTTTTTAACTGTAAAATGAGGAACCCATTCCACGGCACTATCAGATTCATGTTACTAAAACAAAACTATACTCTTAAAGTGTTCAAAAAACTGGAATGGGTCCTCAGCCTACAAAATAAAGGATACATTCTGCAGCCCTGCACAATCTGACTCCAATCTCCATTCCAATCTGTAGTGAGCTACAGCACTGCCCCTACACTAACAACAGTGTTCATCCATTCAAGGGTTTACTGTGTGTAACTCCACCAAACCTGTCCTTCCAACCCTCTCCAAGCTCTCATCCAACCAAGAGCGAAATGGGAATCAAGACACCATCCTTATCACTGATGAAGCAGACAAGAGAAAACAGCTACAGACCTGTGGCAAGAATCAACCTGACTTCCCCAGTCACTGGCACAGCTAGACAACTCCAGGCCACCCCAGCAGGGCCAAGTCTGTTAATGCAGAAAAAGCCAAGTGCCGGCTGACTCTGAACAGAGAGGGCCGGCAGGCAATGAGCTGCAGATCTTCACTTTTTCTCCCAATTCCCCAATCAGACAAGCAACTCCACTTCCACGGAGATCCTTCTGCCTAGAAACACCAGGCCAGGCAAATGAAGGCTGCCTCACTAATTATTCAACTGCTTTTTTTCTTTTTCAAGTACATAGCTTTTTTTTTTCCTTTTTCTATTTCATTTTTTTTTACAACTTTATTGGTGTATAGTTGCTTTACAATGTTGTGTTAGTTTCTGTTGTATAACAAAGTGCATCAGCTATACGCATACATATATCCCCAAATCCCTTCCCTATCCCACCCCTCTAGGTGGTCACAAAGCACAGAGCTGATCTCCCCGTGCTATGCAGCTGCTTCCCACTATCTTATCTATTTTACATTTAGTAGTGTATCTAGGTCAATGTTACTCTCTCATTTTGTCCCAGCTTACCCTTCCCCCTCCCCAGGTCCTTAAGTCCATTCTCTACGTCTGTGTCTTTATTCCTGTCCTGCCCCTTGGTTCATCAGAACCTTTTTTTTTTTTTTAGATCCCATATATTTATGTTAGCATACGGTATTTGCTTTTCTCTTTCTGACTTACTTCACTCTGTATGACAGACTCTAGGCCCATCCACCTCACTACAAATAACTCAATTTCATTTCTCTTTATGGCTGAGTAATATTCCATTGTATATATGTGCAACATCTTTATCCATTCATCTGTCAACGGACATTTAGGTTGCTTCCATGTCCTGGCTATTGTAAACAGTGCTGCAATGAACATTGTGGTACATGACTTTTTTTTTTTTTAATTTATTTATCTTTGGCTGTGTTGGGTCTTCATTGCCGAGCACAGGCTTTCTCTGGTTGCAGCAAGTGGGGGCTACTCTTCGTTGCGGTGTGCGGGCTTCTCATTGCGGTGGCTTCTCCAGTTACGCAGCACGGGCTCTAGGTGCGAGGGCTTCAGTAGTTGTGGCTCGTGGGCTCAGCAGTTGTGGCTCACGGGCTCTAGAGCACAGGCTCAGTAGTTGTGGTACAGGGGCTTAGTTGCTCCACAGCATGTGGGATCTTCCCAGACCAGGGATCAAACCCATGTCCCCTGCATTGGCAGGTGGATTCTTAACCACTGCGCCACCAGGTAATTCCCATGCGTGACTCTTTTTGAATTATGGTTTTCTCAGGATATATGCCCAGTAGTGGGATCGCTGGGTCATATGGTAGTTCTATTTCTAGTTTTTTAAGGAACCTCCATACTGTTCTCCATAGTGGCTGTATCAATTTACATTCCCACCAACAGTGCAAGAGGGTTCCCTTTTCTGCACACCCTCTCTAGCATTTACTGTTTGTAGATTTTTTGATGATGGCCATTCTGACCGGTGTGAGGTGATCCCTCATTGTGGTTTTGATTTGCATTTCTCTAATGGTTAGTGATGTTGAGCATCCTTTCGTGTGCTTCTTGGCCATCTGTATGTCTTCTTTGGAGAAATGTCTATTTAGGTCTTCTGCCCATTTTTTAATTGGGTTGTTTGTTTTCTTAATATTGAGCTGCATGAGCTGTTTATATATTTTGGAGATTAATCCTTTGTCCGTTGATTCATTTGCAAATATTTTCTCCCATTCTGAGGGCTGTCTTTTCGTCTTGTTTATGGTTTCCTCTGCTGTGCAAAAGCTTTTAAGTTTCATTAGGTCCCATTTGTTTATTTTTGTTTTTATTTCTATTACTCTAGGAAGTGGGTCAAAAAGGACCTTGCTGTGATTTATGTCATAGCGTGTTCTGCTTATGTTTTCCTCTAAGAGTTTTATAGTGTCTGGCCTTACATTTAGGTCTTTAATACATTTTGAGTTTATTTTTGTGTATGGTGTTAGGGAGTGTTCTAATTTCATTCTTTTACATGTAGCTGTCCAGTTTTCCCAGTAACATTTACTGAAGAAGTTGTCTTTTCTCCATTGTATATTCCTGCCCCCTTTGTCAAAGATAAGGTGACCATATGTGCATGGGTTTATCCCTGGGCTTTCTATCCTGTTCCATTGATCTATACTTCTGTTTTTGTGCCAATACCATACTCTATTGATTACTATAGCTTTGTTGTATAGTCTGAAGTCGGGGAGCCTGATTCCTCCAGCTCTGTTTTTCTTTCTCAAGATTGCTTTGGCTATTTGGGGTCTTTTGTGTTTCCATACAAATTGTGAAATCTTTTATTCTATTTCTGTGAAAAATGCCATTGGTAGTTTGATAGGGATTGCACTGAATCTGTAGATTGCTTTGGGTAGTATAGTCATTTTCACAATGTTGATTCTTCTAATCCAAGAACATGGTATATCTCTCCTTCTGTTTGTATCGTCTTTGATTTCTTTCATCAGTGTCTTATAGTTTTCTGCATACAGGTCTTTTGTCTCCCTAGGTAGGTTTATTCCTAGGTATTTTATTCTTTTTGTTGCAATTGTAAATGAGAGTATTTCCTTAATTTCTCTTTCAGATTTTTCGTTGTTAGTGTATAGGAGTACAAGGGATTTCTGTTCATTCATTTTGTATCCTGCCACTTTACCAAATTCATTGATTAGCTCTAGTATCAACTGCTTTTTTTTCAAGGCACAGTACACATCCCACCCTGACCTGAAAACCATCCCATCCCACACAACACTTACCGTGTTATCCTTTCCTTGGATTTCCTATAGCACTTAATGCCTGTGCTACTCTCTTGTTTCTACATTTACAATAACATCTCTTGTACTGATGAGAAGTCTATTAAGATAAAATAGGCAGTAAGTCCCCTGATCCTGAGACTCTATTTTATCTCTCTTTGAATTCTCACCTCCACTGAACAAAGACAACACTCAGCTATCCACTGATTTTGAAAAACTATTATTGTAAGAATGTGGAGTGCAGTCTTTGATAGGTAAGAAGGAATCCCAGTTAAGGGGGAAACATAATCAAGAAGTGTTTTCTAAACATTAATATTCAATGGCAGATCCGGCTAGAATACAAGACACAAAGAAGCAGCAAGAGGGAAACTACAGCTATTTACCTGTATCTGGAAAAGGTTCTTCAGATATCAGAGTACTAAATTAAAGCAGAAATCATAAAATAATGGAAAGCTGTCCAATAAAGAACAACTGAATAAAAGCAAATCATGAAAACAGATTAGGAAATACATATATACACTAAGGATTGCCATGGGTCACTAGCTGACAATAAAATGCTGCTTCCCTGATGTTGCTAACATAACAGGGCTGTTAAAAATGGAGGGTAATAAGTCATTGTTATACTCTCTAAGTATATATCTAACAGATCCCAATTAGATCCTTATTAGAGTTCCAAGCCTAATTGAAAAGAACAATGAAGATGATTTAAGGCAGGGGTCCCTAACCCCAGGGCCACAGACCAGTACCTGTCCCTGGCCTGTTAGGAACCGGGCCGCAGAGCAGGTGGTGAGCGATGGACAAGTGAGCGAAGCTTCATCTGCCGCTCCCCATCGCTCCCTATCACTCGCATAACCGCCTGAACCATCCCCCCTTGCATCCTGTAATGGGAAGATAAGTGTGACGTGTTTGGGTATCAGTTTGAAATACAGAAGAATTCTGCATCTCTCAAGCTCGTCATTGAAGAGCTGTGGAGAGGCCTCCAGACTCGCCCGACAGGGTGCTTCGTGCGCACGAGCTCGTGCTCATCAGTCAGCACCGAGGTGGCCTATATCCGTGTTGCCTTCCTGTTCTGTTCACACATGTTCCCATCTTGATTTTAGGGCCTTCTAGAACTCCACAGCAACCATCTAATGATATCAATAGTGAATTTCATTCAAGTTGTTCAGGGTTTGTTGCGAACACAATTTAGAATAGTGAGGATGTTTAGGATTTGTGTATTTTCTTTAAAAGGCAAAAAGTTTACCAGACTCTATCAGTACGCTAAATCTAGAAAAGTGTCCCTTTTCAGTGACTGCTGATTAAGAATAGTCAGGTTTTACTGAAACCAGATTCAACTTATCCCTGAAGAGTGAGTGTGACTTGATTGTGTGTCCCGCTTTGTCACCATCCCGAGTACTTGGCAGACAGGAGCATGGGTGGTCCCTGCCCCCAGTGTGTGTAAGGTGTGTGTTTGCTCTGCAGGCCTTGAGCCCTCCCTCTCAGGGACCCCAAGATGATGGGCCAGGCCATGGTGTCAGCTGTCCCATCCTTTCAGTGTTAGGAATTCAGACAGATGCCCATCTTGCTCATCTCTGTAAGAAACGACCACTGCCTCATTCTGTCACAGGGGGAGGTCCTTATGTAGAGGGAGGACTGCAACTTCACCTCCCCTGGGGGCTCTACCTAGTGCACACATGCCGAGGAGGTGCTGGCAGGTCCGTGAATCCACAGCCACCACTCCACAGGCCTTTCCTGGTGTTCCCCTGAGGCCGGCCCAGAGCTTAGTGAAGGCCACTCTCAGGCCAGCTTATGCCAGTCTGGGATTGGCAGCTGGTGAGGCCAGAGCTCCGGTTCTGCTCTTCTCTCGCAATGTTGGGCCTGGACCTGAGGCGGAGCCCCGGGCCCGTGTCAGCCCAGGGCTGCTGGACGCAGGGACCTGAGCCTTCTGGCCAGTGTGCTCCACCCCCCGCCGCAGGGCTTGAGGACAACACTGCCCTCCCAGGAGATGTTTGGTGAACACTCCAGGAGCAAACCCTGAACCTCTGTAAAGCAGTCTTGCAAATGGAGATACTGGATTTGCATTAAATAATCCTTGGCATGTTCAAATTAAATGCTTGTTTAATGCACTCGCATCCCCCCATCGCTCACATTACCACCTGAACCATCCCCCCTCTTCCGCCCCTCCCCACACCCCATCTGTGGAAAAACTGTCTTCCACAAAACCAGTTCCTGGTGACAAAAAGGTTGGGGACCGCTGATTTAAGGAGCTGAAAATGAGACTTCTGGAGGGAGTAAAAAGGTTTAGCAAATATAAAAAATTTTCTGAGATGCAATCATACTACTGAAGACTAGCAGTTAGAACATAGTAATTAGACATTTTACAAGTGCACTGAAAAATGGAGAAATTCAGCAACAGAGAAATTTTAGCTAAATATGAAGGAGGAACTAAGTGTAAGCACTGTTAATGAAGCAGTGACAGAAACAACACTATCTTTTTTAATTAGTCAACTCAGTACTGGAGTCTACACAGTGATCAACATGATGGAACAGCAACATAAGATAGAGAGGGTTACAATTTAAGCTATCTAAAGACAAAAGACGAAAACACAACAATAGAAAAGTCATAAAAATTAAATATATACAGAAGGTATCTGTAGATATAAATAGTCCTCTAGGGATCTCGGTCTTCAAAATTGCCGTAAAGGTATTTTATTTGTCCTGAGTCAAACGGCATGATAAATCAGGTATCTGCCTAACAAAACTATTTCTAAGTCCTAGTCAATGGGTATGTGCTTCCTCCACTGCCTGGAGCTCATGCCTTCAAGCCCCAAACTATGCCTGCTTTTCTGATGAAATCATGTAAAATCTAGGACACTGAGTTTCATTTCGCAAAACTTTTATGTTAGTTTCAAAACGAAGATAGGTCAACTTCCATCATCACCATCATACCTATCAGGAATTCCCTTTTAAAACTCTCCAAGGGACTTCCCTGATAGTCCAGTGGTTAACACTCCGTGCTTCCAGTGCAGGGGGCATGGGTTTGATCCCTGGATGGGGAAGTTCCGCATGCTGGGTGAGGCGGCCAAAAAAAAAAACCTCTCCAAGATTAAAAAACTTAGAAATCTTTGGTTTGCTTTCTAATTGGGAATCTACGACAATACAGACATACAGCAAAAGGGATTTTTTTCCCAGGTGGTGGGGGGGAAATAATGTTGTTGTAGAAAAAAATGGCAAATCATATTGCTAATGTATCCCCAGTGAGATGTCTCTTTTTTTTAACAGGGTAATGTAGTTATTCCGGTCTATCAAGCTGGTGCTTGAATCCTTCCACAGCATCCCAAAGTTCAAATATCTCCAAATGCTGAAGAATTGACTAGCCTAGACAGCTTTTATTAGTTAAAAAATATGTTTTAATTAAAAAAATTTATGTATGATTGCAGACTATGAGCCAGGCACTGTCTAATAACTTTACATGAATTATCTTCTTAACCCTCACAAACCCTTGAGTTCTACTGTCACACCTGTCTCGAAGACAAGGAGACATAGAAAGGTTAAAGGCCACAGCAGGTCCAGTGGAGCCAAGATCTGCCATGATCTTTGGAAAAGTTATGGTTAGATACCATATGTATTCCCATACATTACAAACCACAGAGAACTTGACCCCCCTAATTTCTGCTTCTGAAACTAAAAATTTCCTTCAAAACTTTTCTTAGGCACATACCACATTCTCTATGGGTTCCCAGTTTATGAACCTTAGTTGTTTTTTCTTCTTATTTTATACATACCTGACTAGCAAGAAACAAAATGCAAAGCATCAAGAAGACAAATTCAATTCTCTTTTTTCAAAATTATTCGGAAAGGTAAGTAGAGACCATCAAAACATTTAAAAATCAGAATCCATGATTAGTTCCTTACATTCATCTTGCCCAGGAATTTCTGCTACATAACATAGCTTGGAACAAATAAGAAATAAGGGGTGGGGGAAATGAATAGACAGTAGCCATGTTTCAGGTATAAATAACTTATTAAAAGCACTCCAAACTTAATGAAATAGCAGTATTTTTAAGGCTTTGCTATGGCTAAAATATAAAGGCCACATTATTGCAATATGAAGTACATATGTCACTGGAAAGAGTAGGCGGTATCAAGCTTGTATACAGGGTATCTTCCAGGACTAAAATACTATGAAGAGTTCAGATAAAGATTTAATGCTTATCATACTAAACAGAGAAGAAAGATATGAATCATACCGATTCAAATAATGAAGAATGAATAGCCTACTTCCTCAATCTATTTTCATAGAGAATTATCTAATGGAAGCTACTCACTAAAACAAATGAAATACAGTACTCCTCTGTCAATTAGGCTCCTCTTTTATTTATGTGTTTATAGATTCACTTACCTATCTAACTCAGGCATGTGAAGACCAAGCAGAATTGATTTTCCCCAATGATACTAAAGTAAAATATTGTTATAATATTTAGAGCAAATAACAGGAGAGAAGGGGGCAATCTGTATAAGAAACTGTCATGTGCAGGCAGAACAGACATTATCTGATACTCCAGAGAACAAAGGTGTGATCAAAGAATAGAAGCTACAGAGTCAGATTTTGACTCAACATTCATAATTCTTCCAAATACGTGAAGGAACCCAACAATGGAATGAATAAGTTCCATAGCAAAGTAACAAGCTCCCAACCACTGGAAGTATAGGAGCAGATTAGGCAGCTGCTGTTAGAAACAGTGCAATGTGTTTGTGTCCTCCCAAAATTCATAGGTTGAAACCCTAATTCCAGTGGGACGGTATTAGGAGGTGGGGCCTTTGGGAGGTAATTAGGTCATGAGGGTAGAGCCCTCAAGAATGGAATTAGTGCCCTTACAAGAAGATGCCACAAAGCTGGGTAGCTCCCTTTCCACCATGTGAAGACACAGCAAGAGACAGCCCCTGTAAACCAGTTAAAGGGCCCTCAACAGAACCTGACCACACCGGCACCTTGCTCTGGGAATTCCAACCTCCCAGATGGTGAGAAATAAATGTTTATTGTTTAAGCTACCCAGTAGATGGTAATTTGTTATAGCAGCCCAAACTAACTAAACAGCATGAAAACTGCCAGCACGAAGTGGGTGGGCTGGTTGGTTCAGACTTCTAATTAGAACTCGGGTTCTAAAAAACTGATTCCTATAGTCTGGGGGCGGTGGGGGGGAGGGTCGCGGCTGGAGAGTTGGAGTGAACAAGATAAAATTCTGAATTTGTACTAAAATATCAGACCAAGTACAGGATGGGGTAGACATGAGTGTTAAAGGCTTGTTCAGGTGACTACCTAACCCAATCTTAGATTTCATTAGAAGGGTAGAGTCCAGTACCCAAACTGCTGAGGCCACACAGGAGTCCTGAGTTTATCTTGGGGTTCCCCACTTTAAGGGTAGAGTCCAGTACCCAAACTGCTGAGGCCACACAGGAGTCCTGAGTTTATCTTGGGGTTCCCCACTTTAAAAAGGACATGTGCACACAAGAAAGTATCTAGACAGTAGTGACCAGGATGGTAAGATGTAAAAACTGTCGCAGGAGGAGAACTAAGAGAAGATATGATGATGCAAGAAAAGAAAAAAGGATCTGCATAAGTCTGCTCAGGCTGCTATAACAAGATACCACAGACTGGGTATCTTAAGAACCAGCCTTCAGAACTTTCTCGTAGGTCTGGAGGCTGGAAGTCCAAGATCAAGGTGCCATCAGGGTTGGTTTCTGGTGAAGCCTCTATCCCTGGCTTGTCGCTTTCTGGCCATGTCCTCATAAGGCCCTTGCAGAAAGAAATCTCTGGTGTCTGTCCCTCTTCTTTAAGAACACCAGTCTTATAGGACTAGGGCCCCACCCTCATGACGTCATTCGACCTTAGTCACCTCCCTAAAGGCTCTGTCTCCAAACAGAGTCATGTAAGGAGTTAGGGCTTCAACATGAATCTGGGGGGACAAATTCAGTCCACAGCAGCATCCAACCTTAAGTATATGAAAGACTGACTGAAAATGATACGAATTTATTCTTTATTACTCTATAAGGAAAAATTAGAAACAGGGTAAGAGTACTAGATGTGGACAAAATGAAATCTAAGCTTCTTTCAACTCTAACAACTATTACAGCAACTGTCATTTATAGGCTATAAGTTACTCGGTGCTCCCTATGGGCCAAACTTTGTGTTAAGTACTATCTCACTGAATCTTTCCACCCACTCAGAGGTAAATCCTACTATTATGGCCATTTGTTGTTGTTTATAAATTAGGCTCACTCTTGCCCAGTGTCACAGTGCTGGCAAGTGGCAGAAGGAGCACCAGATCCTAGGCAGTCAAATGCCAAAGTCACCTACCCACCTTTGAACATTAAACTGAACAGTCTCCCTAAATTAGTAAAGGACAGTAAATACAACTGAGTAAATAACTCCAATTATCAATAGAAAATCACACAGAAGAAAACTGTAACATTAACAACCACATCACCACCAATGCTTATTTTTCTTCCTAGATACCAGTTGTTTCCATACACTGTCAGAGTTCATCTCACCACAAACCAAGGAGGCAGGTATTATGCCCATTTCACAGATGAGGAAACAGACTCAGAAAGTCTTCCTCAAACTCATACACTGACTAAAAACATCTGGGGTCAGAACTCAAACCAGTCTGGGCTATTCCACGTGCAAATTATTTATGTCAACTATAATCCTCCACTCCTACTGGGCTCTCACTTAGCTCAGGCTCTGGGACCTGATGGGGTGGACCAAATGTCACAGGGAGGGGCAAATATATTCCAAACCTGCCTTCAAGGGCAAGAGAGCCAAGGAGAGCAAACCCTAGGGAACAAAATCAGGCTTATCTCCACCAAGTCCTGTGGCCCATTTGACAAATACTAACAGAACCCCTGCTATATGCTAGTCCCAGGGAACATGCAGAGAGCAGTAAGCAGATTAAATCCCACTCACCCAGACCCTCATTCTAGTGGGGGGAGACTAAACAAACTTCTAATATAGAACACGACAAGTTTAATACAAAAAGAGAGTGAAGGGGCATGGGAGCACAGTCAGAGGATGCAGCAGGTGCTGTTTTACAACCAGTTGTTGGAGAGGGGAAGGGGGTTAAACAGCTGCACAGAAGTGCAGCAGGCCTGCTAGCTATTACATCCATCAGGCCCTATAGCCTTGACTACAGTTCAGTACTTCCTTGCTTTTCACTGGAGGAAAGGGTGGACCACAGTGCTAATTGCAAACACCGGGTCACAGAGAAAGAAATGGGTGAAGCCTTTTTTCCTTAAAGGCAAGGAAAGTAGTTATCTGTGAACTGTTGCCATAGCACTGAGGAAACAGAGAGAGAAGCATTCCACCACCCGAGCATGAAGAGAAATGCAGCAGTGAGGAGATGACAAAAGGCACAGAGGTTTCACTCCCAGGGTGGGCGGCAGGCAGGAAGGAAAGCTTTCAAAAGTGGCAGGAGCTGGAAGCAAGGGGAAGGGGAAGAGGTCAGAGCTACTAAGGAAAAGGTTTTTGCCTAATTCCTACTCATTTTCTACACACCCCTAGTAGATCAGGGTTCTTATGGAACAGTCAGCAGAAAAATAAAAATAAAAACACATCAAGTTTCTGAAGTACTCTATATCACATTAGAATATTTCTAAACAGATATTTTCTGAAAATTTTGTCTTTTTGGTCAAAATGTACCTTAGGTTTCAACCAGCTAATTTACCACCTAAAGTAAGTATGTCTTCTTATAAACAAGGTATGGCCCAGGAGTGGAAGAAACCTGTACTATGAGGTCAGGTAGAACAGAGCCTAAGTCCTCTTTCTGCCACTTACAACTAGGGGACCCTGGATAAGTTACTTGGCCTATCTAAACTTCTTATTCTTTATCTGTAAGATTAAAACAGAAAGATTAAAGAGACAACAGGCCTAAAGGCTGACTTTTAATTGTAAGTTAATAAATATTCACTCCCCAGCCTTAAACAGTTCTAATATCTTTAACATCAGCTTTAACACCATCAGTGATAGGAAGGGAAGGCAATTTGCTCCACTGGTAGATAACTGGAATTATAGAACTGAAAAAATTGTACGTGATCAAAATCTTCCTTAAGGCATGAAGAGGCCTTAAAAGAGGCCACAAAAGAAGAATTACCAACTCCTAATAATCATATAGAAATATCTCAACTTTAACCCATAATCAAAGGAGTACACTTTAGCCAAGTTTTTTTTTAATAACACCGAGTACTATCATCAGTTATTGGGACACAGACACTCTATCATATACTGCCAGTCAATGTGCACACGATCTTTCTAGAGAGAAACAGAACAATATGAATCAAAGCCTTAAAAACGTGGATTCCCTTCCATTCACCATTTACAATTCTAAGAAATTTCCTAAGAAACTATTAAGTGAATGTTCTTGACAGCACTGTAATGAAAAACTGGAAGCAAAAGGCCCACCATTCAAATAAATCACAGTATTTCCATATAATGGAAAATATACAGCCATCGAAAATGCTAATGTTGGAAAAATATTTGCAAAGCATAGGAAAGTTGAAGGGCTAATTTCCTTATTTTATAGACAGCTCATAAAAAGCATTTAAAAAAAAAACTAAAAAAAAAAAACTATCCATGAAATTGGATCCTCATCTTACACCATACACAAAAATCAACTCAAAACGGATTAAAGACTGGACCATAAAACTACGAGAAAAATACATAAAGGGTAAGCTCCCTGACATAATCTTGGTGATGATTTTTCGGATTTGACACCAAAAGCAAAGACAACAAAAACAAAAATAAACAAGTGGGACTACATCAAATTAAAAAGCTTCCACACAGGAAAGGAAATCATCAATGAAAAGACAACCTATGGAATGGGAAAAACTATTTGCAAATCATATATCTATTAAGGGATTAGTATCAAAAAGATATAAAGAACTCATACAACTCAATAGCAAAAAAAACCCAAACAATCCAATTTAAAAATGCAAAGGAATCAAATAGACATTTTTCTGAAAAAGACATACAAATGGCCAACAGATATGTGAAAAGATGCTCAGCATCACTCGTATTCAGGGAAATGCAAACCAAAACCATTGAGATATCACCTCACACCTGTCAGAATGGCTATCATCAAAAAGACAAGAGTGGGATAGGGAGGGTAGGAGAGAGGCTCAAGAGGGAAGGGATATGGGGATATATGTATGCATATGGCTGATTCACTTTGTTGTACAACAGAAACTAACACAGTATTGTGAAGCAATTATACTCCAATAAAGAGCTATTAAAAGAAAGAAAAGACTGTCCTTTCCCCATTAAATTGCCTCAATGCCTGTTTCAAAAATCAATTAACCCAGTATGTATGGGTCTATATCTGGAATTTCTACTGTGTTCCATTGATGTGTATGTCTATTCTTATTCTAAACACATTCTTGACAAATGTAACTGTATAATAAAATCTGACATTATGGGAAAAAAAAAAGACAAGAAAAACAAGTGTTGGAGAGGGTGTGGAGAAAAGGGAACCCTCCTGCACTGCTGGTGGGAATGTATATTGGTGCAGACACTATAGAGAACAGTATGGAGGTTCCTCAAAAAATTTAAAATAGAACTACCATATGCTCCAGCAATTCCACTTCTGTGTATTTATCCAAAGAAAATGAAAATACTAATTCAAAGATAAACTCATCCCTGTTCACTGCAGCATTACTTACAATAGCCAAGATATGGAAGCAACCTAAGTGCCCATCGATAGATGATGTGGTATGTATTAATATATGTATGTGTGTGTCTAACACACACACACACACACACACACACACATAATGGAATATTACTCAGCCATCAAAAATAATGAAATCTTGCCATTTGCAACAACATGGATGGACCTAGAGGGTATTATGCTAAGTGACATAAGTCAGAGAGAAAGACAAATACTGTATGATTTCACTTATCTGTGGAATCTAAAAAAAACAAAACAAATGAACAAACAGAAAACAGAAACAGAGTCATAGATACAGAGAACAAACAGATGATTGCCAGAGGGGAGGAGGGGAGGAGGATGAGGGAAACAGGTGAGGAGATTAAGAGGTACTAAATTCAGTTACAAAATAAATGAGTTGGGGATAAAATGTACAGCATGGGGAATACAGCAAATAATTATATCTTTGTATGGTGACAGATAGTAACTAGACTTACCATGGTGATCATTTTGTAAAGTACAGAAATATCAAATCACTTGGAACTAATAGTGTAGTGTTGTAGGTCGATTACACTTAAAAAAAAAAGACAAGAGATAACAGGTGTTGCTAAGAATGTGGAGAAATGGGCTCTGGAGCAAGACTGCCTGGGTCCTAATCCAAGCTAATTTCTTACCAGCTCTACAGCTTTGGGAGGGTATTTAAACACTTAGCCTCAGTATCTTCATCTGTAAATCAGGATTAAAAATAGTATCTACTGCATAGCTTTTGTGAGGGTTAAAGGAGCTAACTGATAAAACAGTCCCTGGCATACAGTAAGCAACCACTTAATGTTAGTTGTCTTATTACTAACCATTTGAACATGTCAACAAAGGTTGTGAGATTATGTGACTTTTTGGGGTTTTTTGTACTTATCTGTATCTTAAAAGGTAGAGACAAAGAGATTCATCTTTTGAAAATTCAAAATTATATTTATTGATATGAGAAATGTAGAGAACATGTCAAATGTGAAATCCCAGCACAAAACAGTATGTACAGCTCAAACTCATTTTTATTAAAATATTTAATATTATGCAAATAAATGTACATAGAAAAGCATTTTGATATGCACTAAAATGCTACCAAGCAGTGGTTTCTCTAAGAGGTAGATTATAGATTATTTATATTTTCTTCTTTTTGCTTTCCCTATTTTCTAATTTTCCTAAAATGAACATACATTACTTGTATAATAATAAAATTTTAACTGTCATAATTTATTTCCAACTATAGAACCTACAAAGAAAGAGATGGAACTGAGACACTTCTAATGGTATAACCAAAGACGGGCTTTAGAGTAAAAACAAGTGAACAGAACATGTCTTCCTGAGGACCGTAAGTCAGATATCACGTTAATACCAAGGAACACAATTGATAATCAGTAGCTAGGACTGGGGACCTCGATCAGGCCAAGCTCCCACCTGACTTCAGGGAGGTGTGCTGGGATTTAAGAACCTGAATCCGGCCCGAGGGAAATGCATAAGCTTGGTGAAAGTCCAAGGGGCACTGTGGGCCACACGCCCACACACTGGTGTTTCAACACTTGTTTTACACCAGCAAATCCGTAATAGACCCTGAGTGAACTGGGAAAGGATAACTGAAACATTCCAAATACCTTTTGAAAATCAGTTTGCATTTTGACTTCTCTTTAAAAGTCAAACCCCAACTAACTAAGCAAGAAGTGTCACAGGATTTTGCTCAGACTTGAAAGTAGAAAGGGAAATGTGAGATTATACCCCCTTGCTAAGAAAAACCTGAAAACTGGCAAATTATCAGCCACACAAATTTCGATTTGACTCTTCTCTCCCCAACATCTCTTTGTAACCTGAGAGGCTGGCTCTACTGGTTGGACTGAGATACATCAACAAGCCTACAGACACAGACGCTCAGAATGGCATTTATGCTGCAGGTATAGGACATTCCTAGGTCCCACCTGAACCAGTCTCCCCTCGCTTCATGTGTGCAGCAAGACCCTGCTTCAGACCGTTGCTTTTACTGGTACCACTGCTGAGAAAGGAGCAAAGCAGGCATACTTCTTTCTCTATGGTCTTCCGTCTCTCCTTCCCTCAATTCCAGTCTCTCGTCTCCCTCACTGATGTTGACTCTCTCCCTTCCTTCCCCCACCTCCCACCCCTCTTATCACTACACTAAGGTCGGCAACCACAGCAGAACTGCTGGGCAGCAACACACAGTGCAGTCTCAAAGCAAGCAAGCCAGATAGAGTCCGAGTGCCTAGTTCCTTCCAGAATTAGCCATATGACCCCCGTCTCGTCCCTTCACCACTGTGGGCCTATTTTGCTCATCTGGAGGATGAGAGGATGAGAAGAGATTTCTGAGATCCTTTTCCTGCTTCAAAATTCTGTGATTCCACCACAGTTAACTAAGGTCACTAAACAGGAGAACCACCAGGATGCTAGGGGGAAGCAGCATACAGCATCTTTAGTTCTCAGTTTCCAAAATATCTATTGCAAAGAAATATATCCAACTAGACCCTAGCTCCATGTTTTAATTTTTATACATTGTAAGTAAAAACTGAATTCCGTCATTCTTTCCATTCATAATGAGAAGCTCTTACATGAGATCAACTGAGTCTTTTCTTCAGCAGCACATTCTTCCTTAACAAGAGAACTTCAGGCATTTGTACTAATAGAATCAAGAGTATCTTTCACTCCAAAGAAAAGGAACTGCTGTTTTGGTATGCTCTGCTCAATTTTTCCTCCAAATAATAGAAAAATATTTGTATTATTTTACTACCAATATTTTATTACAGCTTTTATATGAGTAAAGCATTTCTTTGATATTAAATAAATCATGCTTTTCAAAGTACAAAAGAATTCTCTTCTACTTGTAAAATGTATTTATGAAAAAGTAGGTCATTTGGTCCTTAATTGCATAAAAACATGTTTTTTTTCCTTCTGTTGTGAAAACAAATCTCCAAAGCACTGAGAGGTACAATAGTATCCTTATGCAGAAGTCAGATTTAACCTTGACTGAACTAATTAAACAAGAAATATTTATTATTTACTCACATATGTTTTAGCAGGTATTATGGAAAAGTCAGAAGTATTACAGGTTCCCTGCCTGCAAAGAGTTTACAATCTCACATGGAAATCAATGTATATACAAAATAAAGTCAAGGTCTATTTATACTTATGTTTGCCGAACACTACATAATTCATTAGGGATGTGAATAAGACTCCCCCTCTGCCATAAAGCTCTCACAAGCTGGTGGGAGCCAGTACTGCATAACCCAGGCACAGCTAACCTGCCAGCTCCCAGTGTGACCTCCACTGCACTTGCAGGGGAACGTCCAGTACCCTTCCCAGGAAGGTAGTGGCTTCAGGATAAAGGGAGAGGTGAGGAGATGGGGGTATATTATCTCATGGTCACTTCTGGTCATTTCCTGTATTGTGGTATTCTCTGTCAAGTATATCTGTTTATTTGTTTAGTTAGTTTTTTGTGTTTTTTTTTTTTTTTTGCGGTACGCGGGCCTCTCACTGCTATGGCCTCTCCCGCCGTGGAGCACAGGCTCCAGACGTGCAGGCTCAGTGGTCATGGCTCACAGGCCCAGCCGCTCCGCGGCATGTGGGATCCTCCCGGACCGGGGCACGAACCCATGTCCCCTGCATCGGCAGGCGGACTCTCAACCACTGCGCCACCAGGGAAGCCCCTGTTTGGTTGGATTTTATCAGTCTGAAAATCCTTGTCTTTTTTTGGTGCATTTAGTCCATATACACTTAAAGTAATTACAAACACATTTGGGTTTATATCTATCATCTTATTTTGTGCTATCTGTCCCATCTATTTTATTTTAATCTCCTTTCTTGCTTCCTTTTGAAGTGATTTATTATCCCATGCCCCCACAAGTTTGGAAGCTATACACTTGGTTTCTATGCTTTTACTGTCAGAAATTACAATAAAGTATAAAGTGAATCAATCCTTTCAGTTTTCTGTCTGATCTTAGAACACTTTTAACACTATCTACACCCTTCTTCACTCCATTTCCAATTCAAAACACTGGACTTCAGCCATAATGGATTTGTCTGAAGTTCTCTAAACTACTTATACATCCTCTGGCCTTTGCACATGGCTGCTCCCTTTACCTAGAATGTCCTCCTCTTCTCCTCACACCTGCTTTCCAATCTGGCTTAATCCTGCTCACCTCTCAGGTCCTTGTCTCTCAGTAACATAGTAAACTTCACTCTGCTCCATCTGCCCTCCCTCCTAGACGTTAAGCTGCAACATCAGGCCTGCAGGTCACCAGAGTCCCGCAGATCAGGGCCCAGCTGGATCACTGCTGCACCACATGATGGGTGCTCAGTAAATATTTGCTGAATGAACAAATGAGTGAATGCAAGTTTCAAAACATACAAAAATCAGGATGAAAGCAAAACAGGCCACAGACAAAACACAGTCCGCTCCTTGTAAAACAAAAAGACCACCATGGTGATAAAGAGGCAGGCTCTGGTGCCAGATGGAAAGAATTCAAATCCTGACTTGTCCACTTACTAGTAGGTGACCTTGCACAAGTACTTAACTTCCCTGTGACTCTGGAAAATGGGGATAACAAGAAACCAACCTCATGAGGTTGTTTTAAGGAATAAATAAGCTAATATGTGAAAAGTACTTAAAATACCTTTTAAGATTCTGTCTGCATGTCTGCTGAATGTCTAGTTGTTAAAGAGCATAATGTAACTAAAACGGTTATTAGGCTCTTATTTAAAACCAGGTTATTATTTAAAACCAAGTTATTCATACATTATAATAATTTACCATAACACCTTGACATGATTAGGTACAGACCTATAAGCCCATGAGGAGAACATTACTATAATTCAATACTGGAAATCAACATGGATAACTAAAAAAAGTTAAACAGCATTAAGTACATGAATTAAAAATACAGAAAAGGGAGTAATAATATACCGTTTAAAGAATTCTATCAAAATATGATCTAAAAGAACCATTTGAGCATTTGAAGGAACAAGTTTCAATTTTTTTACTGAGGTAATATGTTTGTGAATTTTGCAGTCTTACTGAATTTTATTATAATTCCTTAATTGTAGCTATAAAAAGTGTTGAGTGTTTTAAATTTCCACATTCTCCAAAAATATATCCAAATAGTGAAATCAATTATTCATTATTATCCCATAAGACAGACGACAAATTTTATTTTTTTAAACTTCTAACATTATTTTTTTTTAATTTTAGAATTTTATTTTTTTATACAGCAGGTGCTTATTAGTTATCCATTTTACACATATTAGTGTATATGTGTCAATCCCAATCTCCCAATTCATCACACCACCACCCTCCCCCCGTCACTTTCCGCCCTTGGTGTCCATACGTTTGTTCTCTGTGTCTGTGTCTCTATTTCTGCCCTGCAAACTGGTTCATCTGTATTATTTTTCTAGGTTCCATATATGCGTTAATATACGATATTTGTTTTTCTCTTTCTGACTTACTTCACTCTGTATGACAGTCTCTACATCCATCCACGTCTCTACAAATGACTCAATTTCGTTCCTTTTTATGGCTGAGTAATATTCCATTGTATATATGTACCACATCTTCTTTATCCATTCGTCTGTCAATGGACATTTAGGTTGGTTCCATGATGTCCTGGCTATTGTAAATAGTGCTGCAGTGAACACTGTGATACATGTCTCTTTTTGAATTATGGTTTTCTAAGGGTATATGCCCAGTAGTGGGATTGCTGGGTCTTATGGTAGTTCTATTTTTAAGTTTTTTAAGGAACCTCCATACTGTTTTCCATAGTGGTTGTATCAATTTACATTCCCACCAACAGTGCAAGAGGGTTCCCTCTTCTGCACACCCTCTCCAGCATTTATTGTTGGTGGATTTTTTGATGATGGCCATTCTGACTGGTGTGAGGTGATACCTCATTGTGGTTTTGATTTGCATCTCTAATGGTTAGTGATGTTGAGCATCCTTTCGTGTGCTTCTTGGCCATCTGTATGTCTTCTTTGGAGAAATGTCTATTTAGGTCTTCTGCCCATTTGTGGATTGGGTTGTTTGTTTTTTTAATATTGAGCTGCATGAGCTGTTTATATATTTTAGAGATTAATCCTTTGTCCATTGATTCATTTGCAAATATTTTCTCCCATTCTGAGGGTTGTCTTTTCATCTCATTTGTAGTTTCCTTTGCTTTGCAAAAGCTTTTAAGTTTCATTAGGTCCCATTTGTTTATTTTTGTCTTTATTTCCATTACTCTAGGAGGTGGATCAAAAAAGATCTTGCTGTGATTTATGTCAAAGAGTGTTCTTCCTATGTGTTCCTCTAAGAGTTTCTTAGTGTCCGTTCTTACATTTAGGTCTCTAATCCATTTTGAGTTTATTTTGGTGTATGGTGTTAGGTAGTCTTCTAATTTCATTCTTTTACATGTAGCTGTCCAGTTTTCCCAGCACGACTTATTGAAGAGACTGTCTTTTCTCCATTGTATATCCTTGCCTCCTTTGTCATAGATTAGCTGACCATAGGTGCATGGGTTTATCTCTGGGCTTTCTATCCTGTTCCATTGATCTATATTTCTGTTTTTGTGCCAGTACCATACTGTCTTGATTACTGTAGCTTTGTAGTATAGTCTGAAGTCAGGAAGTCTGACTATTCCAGCTCTGTTTTTTTTCCCTCAAGACTGCTTTGGCTATTTGGGGTCTTTTTTGTCTCCATACAAATTATAAGATTTTTTGTTCTAATTCTGTAAAAACTGCCATTGGTAATTTGATACGGATTGCACTGAATCTGTAGGTTGCTTTGGGTAATATAATCATTTTCACAATATTGATTCTTCCAATCCAAGAACATGGTACATATCTTCATCTATTTGTATCATCTTTAATTTCTTTCATCAATGTCTTATAGTTTTTGGCATACAGGTCTTTTGTCTCCCTAGGTAGGTTTATTCCTAGGTATTTTATTCTTTTTGTTGCAGTGGTAAACGCGAGTGTTTCCTTAATTTATCTTTCAGATTTTTCATCATTAGTGTATAGAAATGCAAGAGATTTCTGTGCATTAATTTTGCATCCTGCAACTTTACCAAATTCACTGATTAGCTCTAGTAGTTTTCTGGTGACATCTTTAGAATTCTCTATGTATAGTATCATGTCACAGATGACAAATTTTAAACAATTTTTCTGGAGTTCTTTTCTCTCTAAAATAATAAAATATTAGAATGATGTATTTTAGTAGCATGAAAAGGTCTCAGAATCAATTCTATTTCTCTGCTCCTGATTTTGGGTGGCAATTCGCTCTATAACATTTTCAATTTTTTCCTAGAAGCCAATTAAATATTTCCTAATTAGTCTGATTTAATGAATATCTTGTAACTCTAAATTAATAATCACATTTATCAAGCTTTGTTCTGATAATCTACCTCATTTTATTATCCAATGTTCTATTTTAAAGACTAAGAAATTCCAGTTGTGTCTTAAACCTCTAACCCATGATATGTAGTGCAGGTGCAGCAATAGGTCTTTAAAATACTCAACTGGGGCTTCCCTGGTGGCGCAGTGGTTGAGAGTCCGCCTGCCGATGCAGGGGACACGGGTTCGTGCCCCCGTCTGGGAAGATTCCACATGCTGCGGAGCGGCTGGGCCCGTGAGCCATAGCCGCTAAGCCTGCGCGTCCGGAGCCTGTGCTCCGCAACGGGAGAGGCCACAGCAGTGAGAGGCCCGCTTACAGCAAAAAATTAAAAGAAAAAAATACTCAACTGGCAATGAGGTAATAAAGGCTAATTAACTGTTAAAGGTCACACACAATTGGGAGTTTTTATTTTAAAAAGAAAATTATTTTGATCCTTCACATACATGGGATAATTGAAATTAGGTTAACAGTAGAGGTCCTTGGAGAAACTGCATTAATAAATAGATAAGTTATTATAATTAAAATTTTAACTATAAAGTATACAAAGGCACATGAAAATAGTTTTATTTTACCCTTTGGTATTTAGGGTTTTTTTTCTTGTTTTTGTCTTATTTTGTTTTTGCTATCAAATACTGAGTGCTTCATATGGTAGTGCTATGCTTACATGGATTTCCTCATTTAATACTCAGAACACTTCTGCAAGGTTGGTATTAGTACCCCATTATACATTTTAAAATATACTCAGGGATCAAAGGGTTCAAAAAGGTCTCTCTGGCTCACTTCCTCATTATAAGCCCATAAGCTCTTATCTGAGGTAAGGAGAATAGTCAAATCATCACAAAATGTTCAATGTTGTAAAAAGTCTCACAAGCATCTTTAAATATTCTGTTTATCTGATTAGCGTGTGTGTGTATATACACTATATACAATATATATATACATATAGTATATATATAACTAATGCTGTTTTTGAAGAGTCAGACACTATTTATTGCTGAATGCCCGTCCTTAAAGGGTTCGTTAACCCCAGTGGGGCTGATACAGCCATCTGGGAGCTGGTACACAAGAGGCTGTCCCTTGAAGGGAAGACTAACATGGGCCAGGAGTGAGAAGAGGAGGGGGTGTACTGTCTCTGTCATGTTCTGGCTGCGGACACTTGAGGAAGCCAGCTAACTCTTCTAACCCACACAACACGCCCACTACACGAGTGCTGTGGCAGGGATGGTAATGCTCGCCCTGCCTACCTCAGAGATGACGGCGAGATCAAACAACACAACGTGTGCAAAAAGTATTGCACCGTATTGAAATTGGGCAAAACATTTTTCACTTCATATTTTTATGTTTAAGGGTCTACAGTATTCCTGCTCTTATTTATTATTTTTATAAGCAAATTCCTTGAAAAGACTTAGCTTAAATTTTAAAACTACAGGGAAATGAGATTAAGTGCACAGAAATTTGTTTTCCTTTTTTAAAGAAAACTGTTTTGCAAAATGAGCTACAACTGCATGAGCTAAATCTGAGCATACACACAAAACACAAAACAAGGGCCAACCCTTTAACCCCCTCACTCTTTCAAAAATTATTTACGTAGTACCTACCATGCACCAAGCAGCTGGGGAAGTAACACTGAATAAAACAAACTCTTTTAACTGCTAGATATCCCTGTACCTTTTGCATGGAACAGTGCCTGACACACAGTAGGCAACAAGGGATGTTAGATAAATACACTTGACTAAAGGTGCTCAGTTAAATCTGCTCCACTAGAACAGTGTGTGAAGGAGAGGAAAACAAAAAGCAGAGAAGCCCTGTCCCAAAACTCCCAAGATACGCCTGCCTCTCTGTTACCAGAGAAACAAAATTGAAACAGATGAAAACCAGGCAAAAAGATCTCTAATTTTAAAAACAAGAAAATTCCCAAGTGTAAAACCTGCTTTCCATCAATCAAATAAATCAGGAAAGGCAGCATTTCTAGGCCATTACCCCTGGGTCGACAGGGCACTTACAAAATGGCTTAACTAATTAGTCTAATCACCACTTCTGTTCCACATGGTTGTAGCCGCCTAACTACCCAAGTTAAAAATGTTCCCCCAACCCCCATATGCCAAGCCCCTCCACACCTCTATTTCCTTAAACAATGCTTCCACAGGAACATTTAATGACACGACCACATGTAAAAAGCAAGGATTGATTCGGAGGTGTAAAAGTGACCCCAACATTTGGGGACTTTTTTCCTTAGAAACTTAAGGAACAGAACTAAAATTTCTAACAGTCCTTCAGAAGTATGGAAATAAGAGTATGGAAAATAACTTTGGTTTCTGAGACTCTCCTAATCATCGTTTTTAAAATCTGTAGTAAATGGAGAAATGACATAACAAAAAGCATACTGTTGCCCCAGGTGGTTAGTACCTGCTGGGCTGGAGCCCACCATTTGGCCTGCAGAACCACCTATCAGTCTGGGCCAAGCAAACCACAGCAGTGGTTAAGTTTGAGAAACCAGCATCGCTGAGCATCTCCTGAGCCTAGCGAAGCACTGGGCTTCCAGGCCAGGAGCACATTCTGTGAAGAGGTTTTGTTTGCCCTATAACCTCAGGGAGCTGGGCCACTGGACTGATTTCTTCCAGTCTTGACCTCTTTTCACAGGCACTTCAGAATGAGCTTTTTTAGTAAAGGAGAAAAAAAAGAGACCAAGAAACTGAGAGAATCAAAGCAGCATCGAAGGGGCAGAGACCACCCAGAGATGACATAGCTAGTTATTTGATGTTTTTACTTTTCACTATGTGGAATAACACCAAAGAAAAAAGAAACACTAATTTTAGACAGAAAAAAATTACCTGGAAGCACAAAAATAGGGCAGACGATTTAATGAGAATACCAGGGATTAGAAAATGTTAAAGCACTATCAAAAGATTATCTAGGGCAGATTTCTTTATTTTGTAAGAAATGCAGTTCATGCACCTCTTCCCACATAATTTATACCATTTTAAACAAGTTTAAAAACCATCAACAAAAAATATCCTAATAAATGGGATTTGTTCTCATTCCTTTAAGCCTCCGCTCAAGGTCCACCCTGAGAGTGGGATTTAGGATCAGCTCCCCCTGATCTATGTCCAACCAAGTGCCTATTATACACCTCAGCACTGTGCTAGAATCAACGAAGAAAAACGAGACATGTCTAACCCCTGTTCTCAAGAAGTTTACAGTCTGGGTGGGAAGAACTGAGTAACACAAAGCAGTATCCAATGAGAAACGGCCTTCTCCTCTCTGTGTCTGTGTGTCTCTTTTTCTCTTCTTATAAGGACACCAGTCACTGGATTAGGGCTCGCTACTCCACTATGACCTCATCTTTACCAATTACACTCACAAAGATCCTTTTTCCAAATAAACTCAGGGGTTCCAGGTGGACATGAATTTGGGGGGACACTATTCAACCCAGGACATACACTCTATGACCTGATACATATACCTACTGAAATGCACATATATGTGCACCATATACGTAAGTGTTGGCAGCACCACTAGCCGTGCTAGCTAAAGTGGGAAACCACTCAAATATCCCTCAACAGAAGGGCTCAATGACTGGCAGAATATCTATCCAGGGTAATAGCAGTGGTGTCGCTATTATGCAATGACTCACATTAACCTCCCAATTTTGAGCATAGAAGCTAGACACAAAATATAATACTGAATAATTCCATTTACATAAAAGAGCTGAATCTCAACAATGGCAGCTCCATCCACTGTGCTAATCAAGCTGGAAATCTGTCATTCCTCCTCTCCTTACCCATCACTCAACAGATTCTGTTGATCTACACAAACTGTGGCTCACTTATCTTTCCACTTGTTTGTATTCCCATCCAAGAAACCTTCATCTCTCTCCTACAAAGCCTCCTAACACTCTCCCTCTTCCTTTCTGCCTAGGAGAAATGAATGGAGCGTGATCTTTTTTAAAAGCTAAACTGCTTAAACCCCTTCAACGACTTGAATTCTCATTTTCATAGGACAAAATCCAAGCATCCTACTTCACTGCCCAATCTGTCTTCAGCTTACCTTTCCAATTCCCTTCCCTCCCTCCCCATCTCCCCCTCCCAACACCTCCGCACTTGGCCAGGCTCCAGGCCTTCCTCAGTCCCTCCTGTGCTAAGCTCTTGCCTGCCCCTGCCTTCTGCACTGTTATCCCTCTATAAGGCATACGCTTCCTCTGGCCAGCCCCATTTCATCAGCCACGGACAGCTGTTGTTTCTGCCTGCCCAGCACTCTTTCTTCTTATAACAGAATACCTCTTTTCTTCTTTAAATAATCTCTCCTCTAGTCTCACTCCATGTGTTAGGCTTAAATTGGCATCTTCCCCTCATCTTCACCCAGGGCCATGCCTCTGGGCATGTGACTCAGGCCGAGCTAAGACACTGGCCACAGGGACAGACACATAAGTCAAGCCAGGCCTATCAAAATTAAGCCGAGATTCTGGGGGAGATATAGGGAAGAGGCATGTCCTGGGCCAGATGATAGGTAATGAATGGTTCTATATGCCTAGCAGAGGCTGTCATGGCAAAAAAATGTTTGGTGACATTTATGTCACCCTCTAATTCAGTCCTGGGGAACAACTATCTCTGGTGCATCAAGATCTAGATGAAAAAGAAAAGATGCAGGACAAGGAGTCAAAGTCTCTAATCCTGGCTCAGCCAATTACCAACCACATGAACTTGGGTAAATCAATTAAATAACTGTTGTAGCTCTCAGTTTCCTCATCTGTAAAATATCATAGTAGGACTATGTATATGTACTAGATGTAGATCTAAAGATTTCAGCTCTGTGGTTCCATAACCTCCTTTTAAAGATGTGAACTTAGATAATGGCTATGACAAAGCTAGTCCTAACCTGTATCACTCAAAAATCACAAAAGTTTCTTTCTGATTCTATAGTATGGTGAGTAAAATATAAATGTAAATGGTGCCACCTTTCCAGAAAGAAATATAGATGTGGAGGACTTAAAAAGTTCACACCTATAACTCTCAAACTCCTCTTATAGGAAAATATTCTATGGTAATAATCAGAGATACAGACAAAAGTTTATATATAAAGTACGTGTGTGTATATTCAATATATGTAGAAATAAAATCACAATGAGATCCTGGAAACATCCTAGGTATCCAACAATAGAGAACTGGTTTAATAAGTTACAGAAGGGCCCTAACACTAAATAGTAGGTGGCCATTTTAAAAAGCATATTTGCAAGTAGTTTTAATAACATGGGGAAATGTCTGTAATACAATATTAAGCAAAGTAAAACACATAAAACCATATATACTGTATGAACACAAACACACGCTCAGAATAAGAAATAGAAATGCCTCAAAAAAGGTTAACAGTGTTTTATCCCTAAGTAGAGGAATTATAGTTGATTTTTGTTTTCTTCTTTAAATATTTCTGTATATCCCAACCTGTTTACAATTACCAGGTCTTTTTTCATAATCAGAAAAACATTTCCAATTTTATATTTTAAAATGGAATTTTAACAATTAATTACACAATCCAAGAAAAAAAGCTGCACATGCCCACATCTTCGCCAGAGGCCTGCCATGTACCCACCTTTTCCATGATCTAGAATTCTCATAATGATCACACTCACTCATGGGCCAACTGAAAATAATGCTGAAATATTACATTAAGACAGTGGCCTTATTTTTGCCAAAGTTCTGTCAAATAATTAAGAGGAGAGGGAGACAAAATATTGCCTCCAAAGACAGTTAAAATGTCCACATGGTCCCCGATCCCTCTCCCAATAACCCAGATGTATTTCTCAAGTCAGCTAGGTGACACCTAAAGACCCAGGAAAATGAGATGCAGAAATGAGCAGGCCATCACCCAAAAAAAGTAGGGCAACATAAAGACAAGTTTTACAGAGGTCCAATCCAATTACACATAGGACTCTCTCCTAATATCACTTGCAGACTGGCAAATCAAATTTGTAATGCTTTTAACCAGACACTGCTATTAGATACAACACTGAAGTAAAAGTCAGACTGAATTTGCAGGTGTAAAACATATGTAAAGAAAAAACATCAGAGGTAAACTTGTCCATAGAATCATAAGATGCTGTGTTTACAGTCTGAGAGGACAAAGATCCTGCGTAACAGAGTACACACACACACACACACACACACACACACACACACACACACACACACACACACACACACACACACACACACACACACACACACACACACACACACACACACACACACACACACACACTGGCACGGACCCCTAAAACCCAGGGAGGCTTCACAGTGAACCACTTCCCTGCGTGTCCTTTGGCTAGAGGTAACTGTGACCCACAGGCAGGACCTTCTCTGCCTGCTTTAATCAACAGCCAAATTTCCAGAATTGTCCAAAACTGATAATGCCTGTGGAATGGGAAGAGAGTTCTAGAATGTGCCAAATTGTGACACCACAAAAACTGCTAGTGACATTTAAAAGAATTAATTCATACACATGTAAAAGAAATAGTGCTAAGACAGGTATTATTTTAAGTACTGTTTCAATGTTAGGACTTTTAGACAAAGGTAGTTAATACATTTAGTCTAAACTAAACATAAAGGCTGAGTTAGCACCCTAAATCTATCTTTAAAATAACTTTTACCCATTCTTAAAATTCCCTTTTCTAAATTATCATAGTAATTGCTGTGCTTTTGTTGAATGTTTACAATTCCAAGCAATGAGCTGAGCACTTCATAAGCACGTTCTCCTTTTAATCATTTAATCATCAAAAAAGCCCCATGAAACAGCTTTAACCCCATTTCACCAATGACAAAACTGAAGCTCACAATTAATACATTTGCTCAGAATCAGATCACCATTGAAAGATGGGATTCAAACGTAGGTCTGTCAGATTCCATCATAAAGTTATAATGTTTTTCAAATCAGTAAATGGTAGAATAACTTGCTTATGTAACTAACAAGGATCAAAGCTCTAACTGCAGTAATTCCAACGTGTGCCAACTGGACAAAAGGTGTTTTACTAAATCAAAGCAGACTACAGCTGGCTGAAACTCCCAGATAATCCTTTTAGATTGTTAGTGATACTTTAAAAAAAAAAAAAAAAAGCACATCCCCTCATCCTCTGTTCTAGACTATCTAATGGCTTCCCAACTCAGAGAAAAATCCCACAACTGTGTTTGGAAAAGCATGTGGCACACAGGAAGCCTTCAATAAATATTTGTTGAAGGAACGATAAATTATCAGAGCCACTGTATGCCTTCTTTCTGCCTTCAATGTGAAGATGCTTATGTTTTCAGTGAAATAAAACACTGTGGCATTAAATAAGTTGAAGAAACAGAAAGCTTGTCTTTAGGAAAATCACTGAGTTTCAAGTTCAGATGAGGTAACAAAAAAAGGACTCAAGTGTGCCCCAATTAGAACAAAATGAACTTAAGGCTGCTTTATTCTGTTAGCTCTAGAGAAGATTAAAAAGGACCTTTCAAAATGTGCTGTAGGTGATTTAGTCTGTTCCACCTATACATTAGTAATTGTAGTGAGAAAAAAAAGCAGTGCAGCTGAAGTCAATACGAGCTGAGTACTTGTCCAACTGGGTCTTTATTTTCTCTAACTTTCTCAGTTTCCTCATTTGCAAAATGAGGTTAGACCTCAAGATTTCTAAGGTCCTTCTTTGCTCTGACATTCTAATATTAAATCACAATCTCCAACTTAATTTCCAATCTCCAACTTAACTTCCAAAACTGAGGTAGTAATTATTTACATTACAAAAAATCTGATTTTAGAACACAAGTTACCACAAACCCCCAAGACTGGAAAGAACTTAAAGGGTCTTTCATTTGACCAACTGGACAACTCACCCAATAGCCAATTCCTATAATCCGAATCTTCCAAATGCAAGCATTTAATCTAAATATCCAGGTAGGGACCTATTCTCTGTCCAAACACATGTAAACAGAAAGTGGTTTGGTTTTTCAAACAGCTCTGTGAAAAAGTGCTTTATTATTTCGAAGTAAAAATCTGCTTTTCTGTAAATTTCTCCCATAATTCTTTGGAGAAAGATGGAGTAAGTGTACATATTCCTTTCCTGTAGTCAGGTTTCTCTTTAGACCACAGTCCTTGTTCCAAATACTTAAAAACAACTATTCTGCCACTAAGTCTTCTTTCCTTAAGCTAAAGATTAAAGTTTCTACAACCTCTCCTAACATCACATGATTTTCTGACCATTCACCCACCACTCACATACCTAGCTGTCCTTTCATTGCTAATGTCTGTCTTGAAAGGTGACACCCAGAATTGAATACATGGAGTCTGTTTCAGATACAATGCACTGTTTTTGGCACTTATTTATTGAGGAAGATAAAACCAACCCTACAGCATCATTTTAATGATTAAAAAAGATAATGAGTATAAAAATAAATGACTGCTGCTGTGACTGCACTTAACTGTAAGTTATAATAATCTTTTACTAGTATTAGAGCCGTATCCTCCCAATCAAGCTGTAAGCTCTAGTCCTCTACTACAAGGAAGGTTTCCCTTATATATCACTAGCTGTTCTTTCCCCAAGTCAGGGTTGGGCAGAGAAATTAAGTGCTGAGGCCCAACTTAAATTGAAGATCAGTCAGAAGTCAAGATAAAGCAATTCTGAAATTAAGACAAATTAATGGCAAAAGATTTATTTAAAGAGTTAATTTATACTCAAGTTTTCAGAACACAACGATTTCATAAATCAAGCAATCCCCACTCTTTACCCCTGAATCACACAATTTAACAAGGCATCACTGGGACATACTGAGGAAGCCATCTGGCACAGACTTGAAATAAGTAAGCTCTGGGATCAGACTGTCTAGAGTTCAAATCCTAGATCCACAGTCTACCCACTTGGTGACCTGGGGCAAATTACTACACCTTTCTGGTCTCAGGTTCCCCATCTTCAAAATGCAAGTCATCACAGTACCTACCTACCTTATAGGGATTTGTGGGAATCAAATGAAAATGGACATGAAGTGTGTTCAGAATGGTGCTTCTCACCTTTCAAAACTCTTACTGATGTTGCTGTTGTAACTACTTCTCAGAAATCATCTGAAGAAGCAAATTATCCTAAATAATTTTGCTAAAACTTATCTGAAAGTCTCAGCCATTTTTAATTTATATAGACCCTCACCTCTGTTAGCCATTGCTGAAGTCAGCTGGCAGCTTAGCATTTTTTTGCATATTTATAATTTTCTATTTTCCATACATTCATCTATTCATTTTAGGGTAGATTTTTAAATTAATATTAAAAATTCCACCCCAATTTTAATATTTAGCTAGCCATAAATGCTATCACTATAGCAAATAATATGTTGAGATTCACAGAGAATGATGAAATAAAGGTACAAACAAAACTGTATTTATTACACCTGCAACTTCTCTGCATATAGATCAGCACTGTCCAATACAGCACCACATGGAGCCATTTGGTACCTGAAATATGGCAGAAGTGCTGTGAATAAAAAATACATGTCAGATCACTAACACTTAGGGTAAGAAGAAGAAGAAAACAGATTATCTCATTAATAATTTTTATACCTATTACATATTGAAATGACAGCATTTCTGATACAATGGGTTAAATATATTATTTAAATTAATTTCACCTATTTCTTTTTACTTTTTTAAGGTGACTACTAGAAAATTTAAAATTATATATATAACACATATTTATATTGGACAGCACTGACATAGATGATCCTAAAGAATATGCCTCATGAAAATTAAATTCAGGACAAGATATATGATCTAAATCACAGCAGAAACGAAACATAGAACTTAAATAAATTTTCAGTTTACATATAATTAATTTCAAACTCTCCCCCACTCCCCCCAAAAATGACCTTTGATGAGTGACTCTTCAATTCTAGAGCCATTTGAGAAGCTTTTTATCAGCATGTGCTAATTTAAGAGATTTCCTCTACTTTCCACAAGCTGACAGAATTTACTTCTATAACACAGCTCAGCAACTAACCTCCATCAGGAGAGCTAGACTTAGCACAGAAGTGTCCAGAGCATTAGACAGCTGACCACGCTTGAACACACACCTGAACTGGCAATTTGGCCCCAGTGCTGGACCCTGCCTCTGGGTCTTCAAAGCACAGAAGCGTATGTTCAGATGCCCAAGAGAAAAAGGGCCTGGGGATTTACGAGCCTGAGAGTCTGGCCTTCCACAGATAATACGTATGACACTTGCCTCATTACTACCTATTTACTAAACAAACACCCAGAAGCCAGTAGGCTTTTTGCAGAGATCAATAAAAATGCAAAGTTAGAAAGCAGAAAATACTGAAATGCTGTATGTTCTGAGAATTCCCACTAGAGAGGACCCAGTATGGAAATAAGAGAAAGTAGGAAGAGAACAAAAGCAAAACCTTAAGGAAAAAACTTAAGCTCAGAAGAAGTACCTCTGATATCTCTCTACTCAAAATGAGGTGCACCAGCATCACTGGCATCACCTGGGAGTTTTTTAGAAATGCAGGATCCCAGGCCCCACCCCAAACCTAAAGAGTCAAAATCTGCATTTCTACAGTGTCCCAAGATGATTTGCACAGCATGCACAGAAGCCACTACTAATCCACACAAGAGCCAGAGACATCTGTATCTTTAGATTCTTCCTGTTTTTTATCAGCCATCTGTTGCCCTGTGGCTGTTATCTGTAAACACAGGACCATATATGTATAATGCATGCAATGACTATTTTGTTGACTAAATATATTCTTGGAAAACCCAGAGGATTCCATACCTGCTTAAAGGACTGTGGGAAATCTGTGCCAGAGATAAGATCAATAAAACAGTGAGATACCACTACACAGTCATCTGGATGGTCAAAATCCTGAACACTGACAACACCAAATGCTGATGAGGCTATGGAGCAACAAAAACTCCCATTCATTGCAGATGGGAATGCAAAATGGTACAGCCACTTTGGAAGACAGTTTGGCAGTTTCTTACAAATCTAAACGTTCTCTAACCATACAATCCAGCAATCCATACAATACTCCTTGGTTATTTGCCCAAGCAGTTATGCCCACACAAAAACCTACACATGGATGTTTATAGTAGCTTTGTTCATAAATGTCAAAACCTGGAAGCAACCATACTGTCCTGGGTGAATGGATAAATAAATTTTGGTACATAAGATAATGGCACATTATTCAGCACTAAAAAGAAATGAGCGATCAAACCATGGAAAGACATGGAGGAACCTTAAGTGTATATTACTAAGTGAAAGAAACCAATCTGAAAAAGGCAATACACTGCATGATTCCAACTGTATGACATTCTGGAAAAGGCAAAACCATGGTGATGGTAAAAAGATCAGTGGATGCCAGAGGCTGGGGTAGAGGGGAGGGCTTTTTAGGGCAGTGAAAATATTCTACTATTATGAAGGATACACATCATTATACATTTTCCAAACCCAAGAATGCGCAACACCAAGAGTGAACCCCAATGTAAACTGTGGACTTTGGGTGATCACGATGTGTCAATGTGGGTTCATCAATTGCAACAAGTGTACCGTATGATGGGGATGTTGGTAATGGGGAGGCTATGCATGTGTGTGGGCTGGAAGTACATGGGAAATCTCTGTACCTTCCTCTCAGTTTTGCTGCGAAACTAAAACTGCTCTTAAAAAAAAATGAAGTCTGAAAACAAAGTCAGCAGTTACTGAAGTGTATGGACAGAGTATACTTCAGGCCCATGCATACTGGTGCAGAACTAGGGACTCCCTTAGGTTGAAAAAGATGAACAGAAACGATCCAAACAAACAAAAAAAACATTTATTTAAAGGCTCAGAGAAAAGAAAAAGTTTGATTTTTTTTTATTGGAGTATAATTGCTTTACAATGTTGTGTTAGTTTCTGCTGTACAACGAAGTGAATCAGCTATATGTATACATATATCCTCTCCAGCTTGGACCTCCCTCGATAGAGATGGGAAGATAAGAATTTTGTACGTTGAAAATATAGGCTACATTAACAAAAATTAGTGTTCACAATAGTAAGCTAAATGATTTTAGCTGTTTTAAACTAAACCAAAGTTCTTCTGAAAGGGAATTATGCTGCTACATGAAGGATCATTCCATTTTTCCTCTTCACTGTCTTTGCTATCAGCAAACATGCTGCTACTTTCCACATTTTAAAACCTTTCTTGACCTCATTTTCCCTTCAGCCGTATTTATTCACCTTCCCTTTACAACAAGAATCCTTGAAATATTTGTCCACGTTTGATGTTCCCACTTCCTACTCCTGTTGTCTCTTGTCCTCACCATCAATTGTAGGTCCCCACTACTCCACCACAATTGCTGCTGTCAAGCTCACCAATGACCTCCCCATTGCTAAATCCCTAAGTCAATTCGAGACCTTGACCGTCACTGTACTTCCCCTCTTCAGTATCTGACTCATCCTCCTTGAAACAGTGTCTTCACTTACTTGGCTCCCAAGGCATGGCACTCTCCTGGTTTTCCTACCTCATCAGCAGCTTTTTCTCATTCTCCTTTACTGGTTCCATCTCATCTCCCCAACCTCAGTGCAGAAGTAGCCCAGGTTCTTGGCCCTGAACCTCTTTTCTATCTACACTCACTCCCTTGTGGATTTCTCCAGTCTCTACATTTTGACAGCTCCCAAATGTTTATCTGTAGCCCAGACCTCTCCTCTGAAATCCAAACTAGCATATCCACTGCCCACTGGGAATCTCCAAAACTGAGCTCCTGATCCTTCCCTCCAAATCAGCTTCTCCCTACCCCCTTCAAGCTGCAGAGGTCAAAACCTTGCAATTCACCACTGACTTCTCTCACAATCTCACATCCAGTCAACCATGAAATCTTTTGCACTCTATCTTCAAAACAGACCACCCTGGTCCAAGCGGTCACAATCGCTCACCTAGATTACTACAATAGCTTCCTAACTGCTTTCCCTATCTCTGCCCTTCTCCACTTAGGTCTAGTCTCATGAGACACAACAGCAATGCGTCCTCTTAAAACATAAGCCAGATCATGTCAAATCTTTATGTGGAACTCTCCACCAGCTTCTCTGCTCACTCGAGTACAAGCCAAAGGCCTTGCAACAACCTATGGGACCAGTGGCCTTACAGGAATTGGTGTCTGCTCTCCTCCCTGCCTGCACTACGCCAGCCACACCAGTCTTGCAGTTCCCAGAAGGCGGAAAGCATGCCTCAGCCTCAAGACTAGCATTTGCTGGCCCCTCTTCCCCCAAGACAGCCACATGACTCCCTTCACCTTCTTCAGGCCTTTCATTATACAAGTCACCACAGGGGGGCCATCCTTGACCATCCTAGTTAAAATTTCAACTCCCTCCCAATTCCTAACCTCCCTCCTTTGTTTTATTTTTCTCCAAAGTACTATACACACATATACAGGAGCGCGCGTGCATACACACACATACATACATACACATACACACACACACACACACACACACACACACACACACACAGAGTCTGTCTCACCTTGCAAGAGTTAGAATTTTGGGGTCTATTTTGTTGACCACAGTATCCCCAGTACCTAAAATAATGCCTGATACTTAGGAGGCACTCAATAAATATTTGTTTAATGAATACATGAATGAATGAAAGATTACAGTAATACAGAGCTGCATGTGAACTATGATAGTATATCTTGCAGCCTTATAAAAGGGTTGTATCTTAATATGGCACTTTGTATGCATATAAATATTCAGATACTGTAGAAAAAACAAAGGTGCTCCAACTTGATAATTAAATTAATCTCATACAAAACCTGAATAACTGTAAAGAAATAGTTCTCTAAACTGAGAGATACTCTAAAACACTCCAAGGGTAGTAGGATTTCTCAAAACCCTAGACCTTACTTCACCAGAGCACAATGAAAAGATGGGTCTCAATAGGTACACCCTTCCTGAAGCAGGTGAAAGTCTCCAGGCCAATATAATGGACTTTAATTTCTTCAAATGATAGAGAAATTATGACACAAAGTACAAAGCACTTAATGTTTTAATGCTGTATAAAATCTGGGTGTAACCAGTGAACGGTATGAGACAGAAAAAAAGTTATTTTGTTGTTAGCAGTGCATTCAGTTAACAGAAAGAAATGGGTGGGTCATATTTTTATAAACCATAGTTTAAAAGAACTTAAAAGTATCTTCCAGGTAAAAAGAAAGCCAACTAATTTCAAAAACATTTAGATGCAGAAATAAATTATTTAGGAGTTTAGTAACTGTGTACACAAATGGAAGTGATATGAGGCAGATAAAAGCTAAAAGTGATTCTACAACAAAATGGAAAGTGTCCCAATTTCTCTACCTTATCAATACCCACATAGTCTATCAGGTTTCTAAAGTTACATATACAGCGGAAGTTCTCACCAGCCGGCAGTTAGCCAGCTCCAGGATGATCAGGCACCCTGTGAAACATCCGAGCTGAAGCCCATTATAACCTGGTGCTCATGGCTAGTAATCAAGGCTCTGAAATTCTGCTCTGATCACCAAGCTGATGGTTACCAGAATCAATTGTGTTTGCTCCCAAACTGATTTATGCCAATATTATGTAATTTAATTAAATATTATGTAGAGCGATTATATATGTGTATAACAAGAAAGAGTTGTTTCCATGAAAGCTAAATGGAATGCTTTAGAAATAAGCCGTTAAATGACCATAACAGAATTCTACCAACAGTGGTTTATTTTTAAATTGTTTTTACTAAATAGAGGCAAAATAAAATTTATAAAATATTTGTCATATATGAAGATTCATAATGCAATTATCCCTACATACACCAAGAAATTACCATTATCCTTTTAACTCCCCTGTGAACTTTTTGGTATATAATGATATTATAAATTAAAACATTTTCTCATTAAATAATCACAGATATTTATTTTAGTAGTGCTTCTAAAATATTGACCTTAATTACTCTGAAGCTATCAAGTTCTTTTAAATATATAAATATCTTTATATACAAATAAAATAAAATTTAAAGTATTTTAAGTAAATATATCTTTACTTAAAGCTCCAGCTTTAGAATATTACACTATATTTAATTAGATTTTTTTCCCCAGATAGAACCTATCAATACAAGAGACAATCGACTGACATATAAGCCACACAAGGAAGGTAGGAAGAAATGAATCAAGAATTTTAAAAAGTGATAAAATCAAAAGAATGAATGAATCAGGTCTCTGAGACGGTTATATCACACCATGCAAACACAGCCTACACCTGTAATCTACTTCTATGAAATGCCTCTGCCAGAAGGGAAAGACCTATGTGAGGAAGTTCACAGTTAACACATTACTCTTACCTTTATGCCCTAGGTTGTCATTTGCAAGAAGGCCGTAATGAAAGTCACACACCTGGAGCACTAAATGCAGCCCATGAACATCTGCAAAGTGGGGAAAATTCCACTTCCCCAAAGCAGGAGGTACAAGAAGACCACACACCAAAGCAACGGCAAAAAATGATCAGGCCAGAAACCCTGCTGACTCTGGAAATTCTACTCCACCACAAGACCAGGGTCAGTATCAGAGCACCTATTCTGTCCACACATGCTTGGAAGGGTTCCTGGGCTTAGCGATTCAATAGCCTGTGGTGTTTAACTCATTGAGTGACTACTATGTGCCAAAGCACCATTCAAAGTGCCAGAATTTTCCTCTTGGCTGCCACACTGCGTATCTACAAGCAATCACAATATAGGGAACAAGAAAAACCAGTTTTACTAGTTAACAGCTGTGTGATTTTAAGAATGGAAATAATTCCACCTCCTACCCAGATAAGTATAACCTACCATCCAGGTCACATTTACTGTCCACTTACTGTTTTACTGCAGGCACTAAGCCCCTCTCAAGCATTATTAAGGCCACATTCTAACCATATACTGCACTGCCTCTCACTTGGTGACCCAGGCACAGGAGTGTCCCCATCCCCTGTTAAATGAAGCTGGCCCAACATCACATTTATCAAATCCTTTAGGAGACCCTGACCACCCACCCAAAACAAGCAAAGTGTAAGTAAGGATTATGTAAAATTCGAACTGTTTTCCTTTCCATGACCTCTTCTCACCACTGGGTCTCATAGAGATCTGTGCGGCTATGGAAGGCCGCCAGGGATTCAGCAATGGTAAGAAAACAGGGACACATCTTAAAGGGGAAGAAAGGGGAGGGAGGAATACTTTCAAGAGGGTAGTGGCAACCTTATGACTTGAAATGTTTGTGAACCTGGTTTAAATTTTTATAGTGGAACCACCTCTACTATATGAGGGGAGGGAAAGAGAATGTGGGTTGCCTTGGATCAAGATCCGTAGCTCCCTAAGCAAAGTAGCCAGACTGGCTGGATCAGCTCTCTGTAATCACCCTCAGGGAGGGATGTTTGCCACCCGGAGACCACACCCACTAAGACCAAGAACTTAACTTGCCCCTTAAGTTCTAGGGGCAACCACTAAAAGGTCATGATTATCACCAGTTTAGATCAGAGTTTCTCAAATGTTCCTGATCTTAATCATGTGGGGTCATTATGAAAAGTGCCGCCTCAGAACTACTGAACCAGACCTTCAGGCAGCCCTAGAAATCTAAAACCAGGTGATTCTTGTGACAAATTAGTTTGGGAACCTCTATTCAGATCATAAAATTACAGGACCTACAAGAGGGGTCTTTTAGGCAGGGTGTCCTTTTCCTTTCAAGCAGTTCTCTAATCCAAGAGGAAAGCAGCATTTTCTGTACATAAAAGACTCCAAAGAAACAACTTCGAAAATTTCTTTTCAATACACACAAAGGTCTCAAATCCTCAGAGCTTTGCTTTCCTCTTAAGTAACTTAGGCAAAAGTTAAATCCATCCTTTTTTCCAACCAGAAACCCCAAAACAATGATATTCATTATACAAACTATTTTACAAATTATTGTGGTGACTGACTTCAGCAAATACGTGAGGACCTATAAGTGTGCTATGCCCACCCAAGCTTTGCTTAAGAAAAAGAACCTCACTTACTTCGAAGGACAGAAACAAGGAAGTGAAAAGACAACCCACAGAATGGGAGAAGATTTTTGCAAAGCATATACCTGACAAGAGACTTGCATCCAGAATATAAAGAACTTTTTTACAATTCAATAAGAAGAAGACAACCCAATTTTTCATAGGGCAAATGATCTGAATAGACATTTCTCAAAGGAAGATAAACAAATGGCCAAAAAGCATGTGAAAAGATGGTCAACATTATTAGGGAAACGCAAAACCACAGTGAAATACCACTTAATACCCACTAAGATGGCTAAAATCAGAAAGACAGAAAATAACAAGTGTTGATGAGGATATGAAGAAATGGGAACTCGCATAGTCTGCTGATAGAAATGTAAAGTAGTGCAGCCCCTGTGAAAATCAGTTTGGCAGTTCATCCAAGTGTCAAACACAGAGTTACAATATGACCCAGCAATTCCACTCCTAGGTACATACCCAAGAGAAATGGAAGCATATGTCCCCACAAAAACTTGTACATGAATGTTCACAGCAACATTATTCCTAAATGCCAAAAGGGGGGGAGGGAACCACTATCTGATGAATGAATAAAATATGTCCTGGCTATTCAATTGAATATTACTCAGCAATAAAAAGGAATGAAGTACTGACACATGCTACAGCATGGCTGAGCACTGAAAACATTTTGCTAAATGAAAGAAACCAGTCACAAATGGCCACATACTGTATGATTCCATTTATATGATATGTGCAGAATAGGCAAACCCATAGAGACAGACAATAGAATAGTGATTCCTCGGTCAGGGAATGGGGGCAATAGTAGGATTACGGAGAAACAGCTAATGGATCCAAAGTTTGTTTTGGGGTGATGAATATACTCTAAAGTTGATTACGAGTATGAATGCACAACTCTGTGAATGTACTAAAAATCAATGAATATGCACTTTAAATGGATGAGCTGTGTGGTATGTGAATTTTATCTCAATAAACTTGTTTTAAAAAGGAATCCCATTTAACCTCCATGAGCCTCAATTTCATCCTCTGAAAATGGGGATACTACCTAGCTTACAACATTGTAAAGAACATATAAGAATATGTAAACTGGGCTTGCCTAGTGGCGCAGTGGTTAAGAATCCGCCTGCCAATGCAGGGGACACAGGTTCGAGCCCTGGTCCGGGAAGATCCCACATGCCGCAGAGCAACTAAGCCCGTGCGCTACAACTACTGAGACTGCGCTCTAGAGCCCTCAGGCCACAACTACTGAGCCTGCACGCCACAACTACTGAAGCCCACATGCCTAGAGCCCTTGCTGTGCAACAAGAGAAGCCACCGCAGTGAAAAGCCCGCACCCCACAATGAAGAGTAGCCCCCGCTCGCCGCAACTAGAGAAAGCCCACGGCACAGCAACGAAGGCCCAACACAGCCAAAAATAAATAAGTAAATTAAATAAATTTATTTTTAAAAAAAAGAATATGTAAATTCACGTACACACACACACACACACACACACATATACACACACTGCTTCACATGGTGCCTGCCACACCGTAAATACAGAATACATGTTATTCTTTCTCCTCTTCCTATCCCCACATTTTTGCAGTGTTATGCCTTGATATCATTGTGTTTTCACAAGTTAGAAAACTCAAAATAGTCAGGTATTCCAACAGAAGCCTAACCATGAGAATTCTCTCATGATTTCACACATGCTATTATACTCAAGGCTATTCCTACACGCCTGACCCTGGAGAAACCCTGGCATCTGTAAATGTGGCTGTCTACCTCCCAGACTGAAAAGTATTTGGGGATAAAGAGTAAGATTTTTTCCTCCATTCTGTGGTCTGAAGCACCTCTACTAACATGTACTTTTAAAGCTAGGCATGCTCCTTGCCAAAATTCATGCAATACAGAAATCTTTCCTACTCAGCTTCATCTACTTTGAAAATCTATTGGGCCTCCAAGACAGCTTTGAGGGGTCCCAGGAAAAGACCTTAGCCACTTGAATATCCAGCATTACCCACCTGGACTGTGATGCTATGCAGATTCAAAGGGAGCTGGGAGCTACTGAACTATCCACAGCTTGTAACAAAAAAAAAAGTCAACGGCAGTGCTCTCACCATCTCTGTAAGTTCTCAAACAACTCACAGCCAGCTCATGAATTAATATAATAGTGGATCTCAGCCAGACACTCGTTTTTCTATTTTATCAAAAGCTTTTCCTCCATCTTGCTGAGTACTGTCAACTGCACGCTACCTGTTACACAATTTTTTTTCTTTAGTATAGTTCTTACTCTTGAATACATTTTTCTTCTTCTCATCACTTTCAATGATTCTATCTCCACTTTCATTTCCATTAAAATCCCATGCCCCCATATACTCTCACTGCTTTTGTACTTATCAGAAATGATGGGGTAAACACATACAAAACTAAAAACTTAGCAAAGCCCAGTCAGTAAACATACCATAAGCAACCAGACGGTCAAGTGGGAACTGACTGCCCAGGACAACCATTAGCATCTAGTAGAGCATTTCTGGTCTAGAGCTGTGCTGTCCCGATATATTAGCCATTAGCCATATGAGGCTAATTAAGTTCACCGAAATTAAATAAAATTTAAAATTCAGTTCCTAAATCTCACTAGCCATATTTCAAATGCTCTCAGTGGCTACATGCAGCTACTGACTGCCATATTAGACAGCACAGATATAAACTATTTCCATCACAGCAGAAAGTTCTATTGAACAATACTGATTTGGAGGTAACTCACTGATTCTATGAAAGTATTCCATGAAAGGGTTCTTAAATACAGTAGTTTCAGTATTTACAGGCTGTGAGGTTTGACACTCTGAAATATGACCTTAGTGCCTCTAAATGTTTTTTTTTAATAAATTTATTTGTTTGTTTGTTTTTTGGCTGCACTGGGTCTTCGTTGCTGTGTACGGGCTTTCTCTAGTTGTGGCGAGCGGGGGCTACTCTTCGTTGCAGTGCGCTGGCTTCTCATTGTGGTGGCTTCTCTTGTTGTGGAGCACGAGCTCTAGGCGCGCAGGCTTCAGCAGTTGTGGCACGCAGGCTCAGCAGTTGTGGCTCACGGGCTCTAGAGCGCAGGCTCAGTAGTGTGGCACACGGGCTTAGTTGCTCCGCAGCACGTGGGATCTTCCCGGGCCAGGGATCGAACCCGTGTCCCCTGCATCGGCAGGCGGACTCTCAACCACTGCACCACCAGGGAAGCCCCAACACAATGCTAACTTTGAGTACATAGAAGCAGAATGGTGGTTAAGACCACTGGACTGCCAAGTTTAAATCTCAGCTCTGCCCCTTATTAGCTGTGTTACTTAACCTCTCCAGACTTCAGACTGGAGATAATGGCAGTACTGACCGCATGGGGCTGTCATGGGGACTAGAGGTAACCTGTGTGAAAACACACAATAAGATCTCAATAAATATTAGCTGTGACTGTAACAATGCATCACGCTTGAAAATATCACATGAAATAAGCACTTTCCGAAAGTTAGGCCATAATTTGAAACTTAAAGGAAAATGCTGCTTCTCAGACAACCCACACGAAGCTACTAGGTAAAAAAAGAGGCTCAGGCCAAAATGTTCATTTTCCCTCTTACCCTAACCCCAAGGATAAACTTCCAAAAATGTCCATCGACATGTACAAGTTATTCTGATTCATCTCACTGGCCTGTGACCAGCGAAAAGGGAATTTCAAACTAGATGGTTGTTCACAGTTAAACAGGCCTGGAGAAATGAGTGGTCAGCTGTGGTCAGGGCCTGGCGCTTACACGGAGGATGGGGAGAGAAGCTGGTGACTCCCTCACACCACAGGTGTGCCCGAAAGAGAAAATGCCTCACCACCTCTGTGCCCTGGAGTGTCAACAAAATCCTGCCTGCTCAGCACCAACAGGGCCCCAGTTTGTTGACCTTCTGGGCACAGCAGTGTAAAGGTGTAAAGCAACTATACTCCAATTTAGAAAAAAAAAAAAGAAAAAAGAAACACAGGAAAGGTACAAAGGGACACGCTCTCAAAAAATAATGCCACTGCTAAAATTCTTTCCAGCAAATCTCTGAAACTGCAAACAATACCACAAACGAAAGCTGTCCAGACATGGACACTATGAACAAATGCTCTGGGGGATTTCACCTGGATGGTGCACTACCCTAAACTAAGGTTCAGCTGATTTAACTGTGAAAGAACTTAGGAAGAGCTGAGAGGCAGTACCCTAGGTGGAAATGTCTCCACTCTTAGCAAAGGGAAGCCAAGGACCTCTGCGCCTGGCCACCATTGCATGGGGAGAGTCCTAAATGTTGAGAACTATCAAAGCAGCAGTGACTGGAGGTGAGCCTGGACCCCAAGGTATCTGTAAGCCTGAGTCACATGCTCAGGTAAGGGGGCTTTGGTCACCTACTGATCACCAGATTATTTCTCACAGGCTGCCTAAACCTCAATCGTGTCTGAATTCGTTTCTAAAAATTGAGAAGGATCATCATCCATTACTTATTTCTTAATCCAACCCAAACGCAAAGAAACGCTCTTTTCATAATTGGCAAGTGACAACATTACGTCAGGTAAACCTCAAACAAACCAGTCCAGAAGCCAAAGTACATACACATTTTAACATTCACACGTTTTTTGCCCCAGCACTTCTTAATCAAGACTGGGCCTAATCCATTACCACACTGGTGTCTTAGTTTATGAATGATGACAGATGACTCCAGAATTTCTAAAGAAGAAAAATCACCTCTAAAAGGAGTAATGCCTTAGACATGTTTTTTTAGAAAAATGCCAGGCTAAATCCCACTCATATTTTCCACCAGGGTCAGCAAACAAATACCAAGGTTTTAGAAAGTGAACAGAACCATGGATGGAAAGTATCACTGAATTTCCCTTTTTCAGGGAACTATTTGCCGTCTTATATTATTTTTATTTCCAAATTCCCAAGATTTACTAGCCTAAAAGGATTTCTGAGATATCTCACTTTTTTAAGTGCTAGTAGTTAATTAAGAGCAAAATTGAAGCTCTTAACACACGTACACAGTAAAGCACGTATTATTCTTTGGTCACAAATGAAATGAACAGTGTCAACAAAACCTTTTTTAAAGCCAACACTCATTCAGATTGGCAAATCAAGCTTCTTACACTTGCATTTTAAAAAATAAAATTCAACTGTGGAATTTCACCTTAAAATAAGGTTATTTTAGCTTTGCAGCTTCCATCACTCTCCCCCACTCAATGGCCAGGATGTGCTGATCCGTTCACAGAACATATAAACTGAGAGCGATTCAGAAGGTGAAGCTGAGAGTACATCACTGAATAAGGAATGCATGTACACGTCTAGGCATGAAACCATAAAATGCTGGCGCTGGAAGACTCCGAGGGAGCACCTATCCACCCAATCCCCTTATCCTACAGAGGAGGAAATTTCAGCTCCAGGGGCTAAAGGATGTGACAAAGACAGTGGCAAAGACTCACCCAGTCAGTGATATAACCTACAAGCCAGGTGTCTAAGCACTTTCCATGGTACCCACTCTGCTCCTGTTAGCACAAAAAGTGTGTATTAATGAAATATCAGACAAGACAAACCCACAGAGCTGCCATAGGACTTGTGAGAGGATATAGAGAGTTGTAGAAGAACATGCATCGAGCCACTAAACAATTGTTTGGGAAGGTGTTCTTTTATTTTGCTTTGTTTTGCTGGTTTTGTTTAGCATGCCGCACTTATTTTTAAGCGGTGAAGAGGAATTTAACGACTTTTTAAAAGAATATCCCTTGATCTGCAAACACTCTAAGGAAGGACGGTAAAGCCTGTCTTGGAAGAAACTAGAAAGTGCATTCGCTTTCCTCCAGCGGGGAGCATCCTTTCCCCACGACGCGACGGCCGCCCCAACCCTCCCCTTCAAGGTCCACCCCAACATGCCCGCAGAGGCCGTCCAGGCTCTCGCTCGCCAGAACCCCGCCCTCCTCTGGGTTCCTCCTTCACAGCTCTGCCCAAGCCGCCCCTCCTAGAAGACAAGCTCCTTGACAGCAGCAAGCCTGTCGCACTCACCTGGCTACGGGACTCCGCAAAATCCTCTGCAGATACTCAACTATGGCTCATGAATTGCAAGCATTTGCTCCCAGAATCCCAGTGAGCGGAATTTTCCAGACCTCGTCTTCCCTACACCAGCACCTGGACCCACTTAAGAGCTATTCCGGGGTGGAAACCCGGGACCCCAGTGTCTGTGGACAATGACGTCGTCGCATGCGTCGCGTCCTCCGAGGGGAGCGGTAACACTACACATTTGTCATCCAAGCAACCGACAGCATTTTAAACCCACGTCCTCCAAGTGGTGCCTGCTTTTTTTTTAACATCTCACAACATCGCCTGCCAGAACTCGCTGCAGAAACCGGCGGACAAAGTTAAACGCAAGTACCACCGAAGGGCTGCAACGTCTTTCAAGGTGCGGAATCCCCACCGCCGGCCGCGCGCCCGCTCGCTGCGCTGGGCTTCCCTGTTCTCCTGACAGAAACCAGAGCGCCGCGCACTCGGCCGCCGGGCCCCCTCCCGCCTCCCCCGCCGTCCCGGCCTCGGGGGTCGGGGTGAACCCCCCGAACCGCCACCCCACAGAGCGAGCCTTCCGCCTCCTCACCCGCACAAAGAGAGGGCAGAAAGGAAGCAGTTCCCGAACCCGACGTCCAGCGGTCCGGAACCCCGGGACCGAGCAGCCACAAAGCACCGCCGCCCCGACGGCCGCCCGCGCTCCCGCCCCCGCCCGCCCGCCCTCCGGGTCGAGCCTCACCGCGGCGTCGCTTCCTTCCATCTCCCATCGCCCGCCGAGCTGCTGGAGCCTCAGGCGCGCTCTTTGTCGGGCTCCCGGGACACCGGCGGGCGGCGGGCGCGCTCCCTGGCGGAGGCTGCGGCCGGGCCGCGGCCCAGGGACGGCGGGGGCGGGCGCGGGGCCAGAGGGGCTAGTGGAGGGAGGAGAAAGAGAGGGGGAGGGCGGCGGGGCCGAGGGTGGGAGGGGCGCGGGAGATGGGGGCGGGCCCCGCGGGGGAGCGGGAAGGGGGCGGGGCAGCCGGGGAGGTAGGGGGCGGGCAGGAGCGGGGAGGTGGGCGGTGCCCCAGAGGAAGGGAGGGGAGAGACGAGGGGGAGGGGGAAGAAAGGGGGAGGGGCGGGCCCCGCGCCGAACTCGCAGTCGCCTGTCTCCGGCGGAAGCCTGCCTGTTGCTTCGTTCGTCTCCCTGAGGAAAGTGAGCCGCGCTTCCGACGGAGTTTCCTGTCAGGAAGCGCCGCGAGGGGAGCGGCGTCTCGCGTGCTCCCGGGACTAGCGCCCGACACGCCCACGCGTCCCATTGGGTCGCGGCATCCGGGTGGGGGGCCTCTGGCGTCCGTGTAGGGGTTTGCTCGCCAGCGACCCGCCGACCCTTTCCAAGTCCAGTCCCTCGAGGCAGATCCCATGCTCGCGGCCACCGCGGTCCCGGCTCCGAATGCGCGTGCCAGGGTATCCCGGCGTAAAACTGCATTTTCCAACCGAAGTGCCGCACACCGATGCCCTTTTTCCTGTTCGCCTCGAGCTTTTGCGGCAGAGACCGGGGCCGGGAAGGCGCCCTCCTCTGGCCGAGGGAGGGGGAGACCTAAGACCCCCCGCCCCCAGAGGTCCGTTACCCGCGGAGAGCGCGCTCAGCACCTGGAGCAGAGACCCGCATGGCCGGCTGGCTGCACGGTGCTATGGTATGAGGATATTGCAGCCTTAAAGTCTGGCTTCTGTGACCGGTGGAAGATGCCCAAATAAAGGGAAATGGCTAACAATGGCCAAGCGTTGAGTCGAGGATGGAGGGTCAGGCTCCTTGGTGGCCCGAGGAGGCAGCCCACCAGGCCAGGGTGCAGGAGGCCCCTGAGGCTCCTGCTTTGCCTTGCCCCATTCACAGCTGCCGGTCAGCCAGCGGCGCCCACCAGCGGAACCAGAATGAGGGGGTGGATGCATTTATGCAGATCCAGTCCAGCTTCTGAAAATGGTCGTAGTCCATGCTACCTGGCCAGAGCAGAAGTTTGGTCAGATGTGTAGGTTCTAAAGCACCCCAGTTACTTGGGCATTTTTCTCTTTTATGGATCCTCCCCTCTTAACAGAATGACGCAAAGAAGACAGTCCCTGTGTGCCTATTCTCAATAAACTCCTACCTTCCTTGAACCCGGAGGTCTGATGACTTTGTTGGCAAAGAATCAGGAGTAAAACCAAGTAGGAAATGCTGTTGCTACCTAGGGCTTGACCGCTGGCCTGGTGGCCTTTACCTGGAAAATCAACCAACAGCTCATACATGGAAGAAGGTCAGGATTTTGAGCTGAATCTAAACCCATACCAACGATGCCCAGACATAACTCTTCATAGAAGAGGCAGAGTAGACGGAGATTTGCATGAGCTTACTAGTTAAGGGACGTGGTAATGGACATCTATAATCTGAGGCTCTGTTTCCTCAATTACTGAAAGAGGATAATAATAGCTTGAAGAACTATTATTAGCATGACAAGTTATGTAAGGTTCCTGGCCCATAGTAAATGTTCAATAAAGAGGCATTTCAAAAGTTAGGCAACAGAAACATTTTCATCACAAAGCAAAGTTTTTATTTTTTTCTCCCTGAATTCAACATGTTTTAAGATTTTACTTACAAAGCTGGTCACACCTATTAAATGATCATTCATTCTTCCCACCTTAAATAATCAAAGGCATAATTGTTGGAGATTCTGATCGGCATAAATTAGCCAGTGTTGCCACTTTTGATCTGATAAAGCCCAAAGCAAATCAAACAAAGGTTGACATCGCATTTTGCCAGCATGTATTTTGTGGATAAATATTTTGTTAGGTTTCTTGAAATATTGGAAATAGAGTATGAATTCGCATTTCTGCTACTCTAGCCCACAGAGATCCCAGGCACCCAGCTCAAAAGATCACAGTTGTGCTCAAGTTTGGTGTCAGAATACACAGACATCCACCTTGTAAAAGTAGGAAGGAGGCACACTGGCCAGGGAGGAGCAACCACTCCGAAAGAGCTATGGGCTGGTCTGTATTTATCCAATGCCATATCCCTCCCTGAACTCTGCCCATGAGCCCCGTATTGTGTTGTGGAAAGAGAGAAAGATAACTTAGGCAAGACATTAGGTACCAGCAGTCAAAAGAAGAAATGAAAAGGAAATGGAAATTCTCTCATGCATGATTCATGCACACAATTAATCCCCGCTATTTCTCTTTTGTTGTTGTTGTTTGTTTTTGGTGGTACGCGGGCCTCTCACTGCTGTGGCCTCTCCCCTTGCGGAGCACAGGCTCTGGACGCGTAGGCTCAGCGGCCATGGCTCAAGGGCCCAGCCACTCCACGGCATGTGGGATCTTCCCGGACCAGGGCACAAACCCGTGTCCCCTGCATCGACAGGCAGACTCTCAACCACTGCGCCACCAGGGAAGCCCAATCCCCACTATTTCTGAAGGCCAGTTTGCAGAACCAGATTGTGGATTTTTTTTCGTTTTTTTTTTTTTGTACAAGAGTGAATATTTATTTAGAATGGAAAAAAACTTTAATACAAATTTCTAAAAGTTGACAAGTTACGCGCACACCACCAAATCCAGAAAAATCACATATTTTTATTAATTAACTTCCTAAAATATCTTTACAGTACTTTTCCCCCATGTGTTTTGGCTGCATACTTTTGATCATCTCTTTGGAATGACTTTTTTTAACAGCTTTATTGAGATATAACTCATACACCGCACAACTCACCCATCTAAACTGTACAATTCAATGGGTTTTAGTATATTCACAGAGTTGTGCATTTTATAAAAATATTATCATGCCAAAAAGAAACACTATATTCTTAGCAGTCACTGCTCTTTTCTTTCTAACCCCCTCAGCCCCAAACAACCACTAATCTACTTTCTGTCTCTATGGACTTGCCTATTCTGGACTTTTCATATAAATTAAATCATACACTATGTGGTCTTTTTGTGACTGATTTCTTTCACTTAGCCTAATGTTTTCAGTGCTCATCCGGGACCAGCGTATATCAGAACTTCATTCCTTTTGTTGCCAAATAATATTCTACTACCCATTCATCAGCTGATGAACATTTGTGTTGTTTCTACTTTTGGGCTTTTATGAATACTCCTGCTATAAACACTCCTGTGCAAGTTTTTGTGTGGATGTTATATTCTCATTTCTCTTGGGTAGAATTCGTTGGTCATATGTAACTCTGTTTAATTTTATTGCCAAACTGTGCCTCGCAGTGGCTGCACCATCTCGTATTCCCATCAGCAATGTATGAGGGTTCCAATTTCTCCACATCCTAACCAACACTGGTTATTGTCTGTATTTTGATTTTATAGCCGTTCTAATGAGTGTGAAGTGGTAGAATAATTCTGTAACATCATTTCTGATGGGTAGAATAAAAAGTCTTTTCTCCAGCATAGTTGATCAAAAGTTGTTTGGTTTTTTTAATTGACACTTTAGAAAAGTTCCTGTCTCACATTCATTATTGAAAATAACATGTACAATTTTACTGTGTTGTCGAATTTAGGAAGATGTCTCAAGTTTCTTTCATATGTGAGCCGTAGGATATGGGGACATTTCAAGTTATTTAGGCAATGATTAACATTAAGTGCTCTTAAATTCATCTTTATTAATATTGTGAATTTTATCATTTCATAGATGTCAGTTATTTCATGTCAAAAGAGAAAAAGAAAATTTCTCATTGCGTTCTATGGTTCACTCCTCGTTTTTACCTGAATTCTCAAACAATCCAAGAGTCTTAAAACATGCATTTTTAAAGTTTTTATTTGAAATACACAAACTCTAACCTCTACAATATTTTCAATTAGAAGACCTCTTAACACATTAATCATTTATCAGTTGTATACAAATAACTGGTATATTAGAGTGGAGAACGTTAGCTTATTTATTGTCAAATTCCTAGCTTCTAGCACTGTTCTTGGTCCATAGTAAAGACTTCAGTGAATAATTGTTGAGTTGAAATTTGCCCTTATCCAAGGTAGAATTATTCAACTTACATACACAACAAATATTCAACTCAAATATACAACAATCTAAAATCATGTTGTCCTTGAATTTCAGTAGCCCAAGGTGAAACTGAAAGGACAGATCTAAGACAAAATTCACCTGGCATCTGACTCTACTGAATACTGAATGGATGCTGGATGGATAAGAGGATTGGGAGACAAGAAGCAAAGAGTAAAAATCTGGTCACTGTGCTGAGGTGATTTCAAAGAGCAGAGAATCAGGGGAAGATCAAGGAGGAAGTGACATTGGCTCCCTGTGCTGCATGCACAGAAATGTTAGATCATAGGCTGGACCCAGTTCACCTTTTCCCCAGGATCCAAATAAGTTAGGCTATGTCTGGGAAGAAGAAGAAGAGGAAGGAGAAGGAGAAGAAGAAACACAAATAACAAAGGTTTCAGCTTATTTTTTATTATCTTTCTCATGGATAGCTATTCTTTTATTCATTCATATGACCAATATTTCTTGAACATTTGCATGTTTTGTACTAGGTATAGTTCACTGACTTTAGCAGCAAATGAAACATCCCTGTCCTCATGAAGCTTACAGTCTAATGACCTTGGGAAGACAGAAAATATGCAAGATAAGTTAATATTTATAAGACCTGATATGGTGATAAGCATTTTAGGGAAAAATAAAACAAGGAAGAGGGACAAGGAGTAAGGAGTGTGGGTGTGGGGAGTGGATGGTTGCAAAGGGTGTTTGGAGAAGGATGCGCCTGAGAAGGGGAAATCTGAGTGAGGACCTGAAGGAGGTGAGGCGCCAGCCTCACAGACAGACAGATGAGGAACTGTGAGTGTAGAGGCCCCGAGGGCTCGCCTGGCGTGTTCAGGCCACAGCAAAGATGTCAGTGTGCCAAGAGCCGAGTGAGGACGGGTGACAGCAGGAGGTGTGGTGTGTGGGGTCTTACAGGCCACTGAGAGGATCTGGGCTTTTAAGTGACTTTGGAAGCTTTTGAGCAGAGGAGTAGCGGGATCTGATTTCTCTTTTACCAGGATCACCTTGTATGGGGTGTCGGAAACAGGGAAGTGAATTAGGAGGCTAATGCAACAATCCAAGCAGATGAGGGTGGCATAGGCCAGAGTGGAAGCAAAGGAGGTAGTGAGAATTGTTCAGATTCTGTCGTATTTTGAAGGCTGAGCTGACAGGATTTTCTGATCAATGGAAGGTGGAAGAGAAAGAGAGTCAAGGATGACTCCAAGTGTTTGGGGGAGAACTGCTTGAAAGATGGAGTTGGGAAACTGAGCTGGGAAGAACCTGCAGGGGAGCAGGACTAGGCGGGGGACGTCAGCGCTCAGCTGTGGACATGGTAAGTTACAGGCATCTTTCAGACACCCAATGGTAGTGCTGCATAAGCAGTTGGAGATCAGAATTCAGGGAAGAGGTTGGTGCTGGAGCTATAAATTTGGAAGTTAGAGTAGAAGTGGTATTTACACCCATGAAATGAGATGAGATCAACAAAGAGGCGGATAAAGAGAAAGAGAAAGTCCAAGGCAACACTAAGAAGTTAGGGGGATGAGTAAGAACCAGCAGAGGAGGTTGAAAAAATAGGAGGAGAGCAGGTAGATGCTCTTAATGGAATATTGTCAGGTTATTTTTACATGAAAGTTTTTCCTCTCTAAAGTTTTCAGTTAGCATTTTCTCTATTCTACTGTCTCCCTACTACAATCATCACTTCTCTTTTTATCAACATGTTCATTCTATCATTTTCAAGAAGAATGGAAGAGAGTGTTTATACCTATAGTTCTAGCAATTTCTCACTTTGTCTCAAGCTAATTTGTTATGCCTGACCTAGTTACTAATATTTGTTTACTATTTTTTGCAAAAATAATCACTTCTAGAATTCATTAAAAAAGATATTTAATTAATATATAGGTTTCCAGGCTGATAGAAATTGTTTATTAATTAATTTGTATTTAATTTCTGTATTTTTTGTTACAAAAGAAAAGAAGTGTCAACCACAGCTTCTTGGAATTATACCAAGAAAAATCGAATGGAATGACTATATACATTAGAACCAGGATGTTGAATAAGTTCCATTCCTGGTATAACCAAAACTGTCCTCCACAATCATCTCATTCGGTGTCTTCCCTGTCATTAAATGAAAACTTGGCAGGCCCAAAAATTGTTCAGCTCACTCTAGACACAGGGTCAGTTCAGTAATTAAACTACCCCATCCTGGAAAGCCCAAACTTGACCTGACATCAGATCTTCTTCCCTGCTTAGCTGGAAGTGTGCTATGGGAAGGAGAGTGTAGGTGACAACCTCTGCTCCTGTTCCACAGCCCTAAGTACCCACTGGGACACCTCCTCTTCTTACTGATACTCTCCAGCCCACCCCAATGGATAGACCACAGGAAGGTAGACCCCAGGCCAACTCTCTTGCATGTGGCCCACGTCTGGTCCACAAGAACACTCATGGCCCTTGCTCAGAAACTCTGGAAGTGCAAGCTAATCCCAACCACACAGCAGGGGATCTCAGGCCCTGCCCCTAGAGCACTCAACTCTCTCTCACACTGAGTTTCCTGGAAAGCAACAGTCTCCATTAGCTTTCTGGGGCATGAGTGAGGCCACTATCCTCAGTGTTTTCCAGCTACAGGGAACAACTTCAAATTTCTCCAACGAGTCTCTTTGAACTCCCTTTATGAGTCTTGGGGTCATAGAGTAGAACCTCCCACCTTCCCCTAATGGGGAGTAGAACCAGGCGACCGCTCTAGTCACCATGTCCTCCCAATCTCCTCACACTCACTTCTTTTTACAGCTTTGATCTAACTATGGGATCCAAGATTGTGGAGCAGGATCTCAGGACCATTTCCTTCAAAATCTGTACATGGGGTGGAGGTCTGTTTCACATTCACTTTGTACACTTTCATATCTAATGCATTGACACCTCAGTAGAACCTGAGACAGAAAGAGCCCCATTCTACCTACCATCCTCTTACCTGTCTTGACTTGAAAGAGTCAAAGCATTTTTTTCTTACTATAAATACATGTGCACTTATATTTACATGGACATTTAAGTATATACATTACATATTGTACCTCTGGATATAGCCTTAATCACCTCCATTGTAGATTTATATGTTTGAAGGTGATGACTGAAAGACTGGTACCCTTGTGGACAGAAATCACTGAAAAAATCCTCCATCTACACCTAGCCCAATTCACCACGACCACATTGTGCATATTGGGACACTTCATATTACCTATTCCTCATACCCAACCTGTCCAACTTGATAACTACTAGCCATATGTAGCCATTTAAATGTAAAAGAATTAAATTAAATTAAAACCCAGTTTCTGAGCCTGACTACTATATTTAGACAGTGCAGTCATAGAAAACCTTTCCATCATTGCAGAGTTCTGCTGGACAGCACAGCCTCACAAGGGCTTTGGCACATAGGAGGCACTGAATGGCAAGTGAAAGTTTGGTCCAAAGATACTGTTACCAGAAGGGGAACCCAGAATTGGGCTCTTGTCTAACACCCAGAAATGAATTGTCCAAGGAGACACACTTACTGACAAAGCAAAAGACTTTGTTGGGAAGGGACACCTAGGTGGAGAGCGGCAGGGTAGGGGAACCCAGTAGAACTGCTCTGTCATGCGGCTTGCAGTCTCAGGTTTTATGGTGATGGGGGTTAGCTTTGGGGGTTGTCTCTGGCCAATCATCTTTCTTGTGCCCATATTTGGTCTGACTCAGTGTCCTTCCTGATGGTACGTGCATTTCTTAGCCAAGACGGTTTCCAGCACGAGGGTTTCTGGGAGGTCGGCAGGACATATTACGGGCTGGCATCTCCTCCCTCCTTTTGGCCCTTCCCAAATTCTCCAGGTTGGTTTTAGGTGGCAGCACCATGTTCCTTATCAGGACCTCCTATTGTGAGACAACTCATGCAAGTGGTTATTATCGTGCCTGGCCAAGGTGAGTGGTTTCGGCCAACGGTTCCCTAACAATACCATATGATTGCCCTGGTTTATTTTTCTGAGAATATAAAGCTTTTTAGTACAGTACTAAGTACTGACTCAACCATAAAGAACAAAAACCAAGGTACATAGGTATAGCTGCTTTTCTATTTCACACTTGAAAACCTATCTGCATCCTCCTACTCCACTAGAAAATGCTTTACCGTCCAAATAATTACTGAAAATATTTGGGGGAAAGTCCCTATTTCCCTCAAAAAACAAATTACTTTTTCAGAATTATTCCAGTGAAAAGGAATTGTTTCAAAAGCAGTGTTTGTATTGAAGGGGGATTCCATATAAAAACTACTTTGCTGAAATAAGCATTTCACATATAATATTTTTCCAGAGTAGACATGACCTATGAAAATTACCAATGCCTGAGTGCGTCCACATTGTAAAAGTACCCTGGTGTTCAAAAGCAGTCTTTATTGTCACAATCCTCACAATCTTTCTGGCAATGCTTTAGTGATAATGGCAAATCCCAGAAGTTGAATCTGTATATGTTCTGAATTGTGACCCCAAGAAACTCAGACCAGACTAGCCTTCAGGTGCAGAGACGACCACACCTTCTTTATTTACTTCCTTTTTATCTCCTGCCCAAGGCACATTGCCCAGCACAGAGGAGTTGCCCATCAAGTGTTCCCTGAATGCATAGATGAATGAATTCTCTCTCCTTATTTTGGGAGGGACTAGCATGTGGTTTAGGGATTCCTTTGATTTCAGTGGCTCTACAGAGAGAAATGTTGGTGAACACTGTCAACAAAGCAGGTAAGAGAACTTCCAATAGAACTCTCATCTCAAAATATCTGCTTTAGGAACTCTTACATTTGAAAATTTCTGTAACTGTGTTCATGAAAGGAGAGCAATCTACCCGTTCTCTCTCCATTTCCCGTTAAAAACCCTCATTCTGGACACATCTGCTGAATTACCTGCAAGAGTTGACAAGTTCCTGGGGCTGAATTCTGACCGAGTGGCTCTTTTCGAGTCACCTCACTTCCGAACTCTGTGAGCCCAGCTATTTTGGCCCTATTGATTCATATAAATCCACAGTCAGGAACCCTAGAGAAAAGGGTTTCTTTCCTTCAAAATCAACTTTACTGATGGATAGTTTACATACTTTAAAACTCACCAATGTTAGTGCTGTGGTACTGTGATTTATAATAAGAAATATACTTGGTCTTCCTTCTGCTCCTGACACAGAGCTCCTGAAGATCTCGAAATTCCTAAGTGGTGAGAGCAAAAGCGTCTTTTGTTATGTTGATGGCATGACTTTAGAACCTCACCTGAGGGCGGGGGCTGGTTGCAAGGAGAACCAACCCTGTGGTTAAAGGGCTAGAACCTGGGCTTCCCTGGTGGCGCAGTGGTTGAGAGTCCCCCTGCCATGTAGGGGATACGGGTTCGTGCCCCGGTTCGGGAAGATCCCGCATGCTGCGGAGCGGCTGGGTCCGTGAGCCATGGCCGCTGAACCTGCACGTCCGGAGCCTGTGCTCCGCAACAGGAGAGGCCACAACAGAGAGAGGCCCGCGTACCGCAAAAAAAAAAAAAAGGTCTAGAACTTTCAGTCCCAACCCCTTGACCTCTGGGAAGGGGAGAGGGGCTGGAGGTTGAATTGATGCCAATTGCCAGTGATTTAATCAACTGTGCCTATGTAATGAAGCCTCCTTTAAAAAAAAACAAAAGGATGAGGTTCTGGGTTGGAGAACACAAGGAACACAATCTTGCCTTTCCTTCCTTAAGGATGAGCCCTTAATCTGTTGGCTCTGATGGTATCTCCAGGTAGATAGTGTCACAATTGACTTGAATTGTAGGACACCCAGCTAGCACTGGGGAACTGCTTAGTGGTGTGGGGAAAAACCCACACACGTTGGAACTGATGATAAGAATTGTTAAGTTCAGGGTTCAGTGAGCTTTGGCAAATGTATCTAGTTCTGTAAATCACCACTACAATCAAGATATTTCACACCGGGGCTTCCCTGGTGGCACAGAGGTTAAGAATCCGTCTGCCAATGCAGGGGACACAGGTTCGATCCCTGGTCCGGGAAGATCCCACATGCAGCGGAGCAACTAAGCCCGTGTGCCACAACTACTGAGCCTGCGCTCTAAAGCCCGCGAGCCACAACTACTGAGCCCACGTGCCACAACTACTGAAGCCTGTGCGCCTAGAGCCTGTGTGCTCTGCAACGAGAAGCCACCGCAATGAGAAGCCTGCGCACCGCAACAAAGAGTAGCCACCACTCACCCCAACTAGAGTAAACCCGCGCAGCAACGAAGACCCAACATAGCCAAAAATAAAATAAATTTAAAAAAAAAAGACATTTCACAACTTCTCCCCCCACAAATTTCCATGCCCCTTTGCAGTCAACCCCTCCCTCCAGACCCTGGATCCTAACAACTACTAACTCGCTTTTCTCTCCGCTGTAGTTTTCCCTTTTCTAGAATCCCACATAAATGTAATCATGCAGTATGAAATCATTTGTTGTCTGCCTGCGTTCACATAGATTCATGCATGTTTTTATATGGATCTGTAGTTTTTCCTCTTTGTTATTTAGTAGTGTTCCATTATATGATATATCAATATAATTTGTTTATTCACCAGGTGATGGACATTTGGGTTGTGTCCAGTTTTTGGCTATTACAAAGAAAATGTTATGAACTTCGATATTCAAGTTTTTGTGTATAGTGCATATGTTTTTTTCTTGGATAAATATCCAGAAGCGATATTTCTGGGTCATATGGTTAATGTATGTTTTTTTTTTTTAAATGCAAAACAGTTTTCCAAAGTGGCCATATTATTTTGCTTTCCCATCTGCAATGTTTGAGAGTTCCAGTATTCTACATTGTTGCCAACACTTGATATTATCAGTTTTTAAAAATTTTTGGCCTTTTGTGTACGTAGAGTGGTATCTCATTGTAGTTTGACTAGCATTTCTTAATGATAAATAATAATTGAGCATCCTGTCATGTGCTTATTTTCAATTCATATGTCTTCTTTTGTAAAGTGTCTATTTAAATCTTTTGCCCATTTTCTAAAATGGAATCTTTTTGTCTTCTTTTTATTAAGTTGTAAGAATTCTTTATATATCCTGAATCCAAGTTCTATGTCAGGTATGTATTTTGTAAATACATATTTATAAATGTATTTGTATTTGTAAATACATATAATTTTCTCCCTGTTTTTGGCTTGTCTTTTCAATTTCTTAAGTGTCTTTGAAGAGCAAGAGTTTTTAATTTAAAAGTCCAATCTGCCACTTTTTCTGTTATGGTTTGTGTTTTTTTGTTTCCTAAGAAATCTTTGCCTAATATAATGTCACAAAGATTTTCTCCTATGTTTGCTTCTAGAAGTTTTATAATTTTAACTCTTATGTTTACATTACAACTGAATTTTTTTATGTGGTATGAGTTAAAGGTCAAGGTTCCTTTCTTCCTACATGGATAGCCAATTGTTCTAAAACCATTCTTGAAAAGATTACCCTTTCCTCATGTAATTATCTTGTTGAAAATCAATTGAGCATATATGTGTGGGTCTATTTTTGAACTCTCTTCTATTGCATTGATCTTACCAATTAAAAAAAAATTTTGGCCTTTTGTGTATGCTAAGTAAATAAGAGTGGAAGATAAAACCACGAGTCAAAATCTCAGCGTCATAGAGGGGACTAGGAGGAACACTAGAGATGATGTAACCCGACCTCTTTGCCTTACAGGTGGGGAAACCCTTTACAGACTCTTGGCACAGCTTGAAAGACACTTATTTGAGTACCATCGTCATAATATTTTACTTTATAAATGTCCTAGGTGGACACGTCCCATGATCTGCTCTATTTTGGAGCAATGATCACCTTCTAGGGGGGCCTTCCTGCTGCTCAGCGTGACTTGGGGATGGATGCTCAGGTCACTGGACCCCAGAGCGGGGACCACTGGAGGAGGCCAACCTGGGGGCAGTGGGTCCTATCTGGGCCCTTCACTCCAGCCACTGTCTTCACTTGTCAAATGAGTTACAAATAAAATGCTTTAAGATTTGTAGAGCAATTTAATATTTTTAAAAAATCAACATTTCATCCTCTTACACTAACCCCAAACACACACCCACACACCTCAGAAATGAGACGTGGTTTTATCTATCCCTTATGTTTATTTGTTAAATATAACGTTTAGAAACAAAATTGAAAGCCAAGTTGATTTCTTTTGTAATTTAAGCTATATTAACCTGCTACTGATTTTTTCAGATGAAAAATATTTCCAAAAACGGATTAGTAATTTGTAGTTGATGGATATTCAACATTAATGTCAGACTGTAGAACTTGCCTCTCATTTTGTTGTGAATATAAGTTGAATATGCATATATTACAGTTGAAGAACTTCTGAAACTTTTAACAATAAGGAGGGCTACTTTAATGCTCTAAATTTTGTCATTTGGTTAAAATGTCACGTAGTTGTCACACACACACAAAACAACAGGTCATCTTCAAATCCATTTTGTTCAGAAAAAAGACTTTGTATGTGATTTCTGAAAGTTATTTAATAGCTAGAGATACACAATCATCATATTTTTGGATATGAGATTGTTTTCTCGTTTAGTTTTTTTCTCCTTTGTGGTTTTCTATAGAAATTGCCCATACTAGTTTATATTGCTGATGCTGTTATGGTGCTTTTATAGTAAATGATTGATTCTAGAATGGTTATCCGTAAAAGGACATTTTTCTTTTCTCTTTTAGAATATATTTTGTTTTTCAAACCTTAATTTTTATTTCTTCTAAGGAGTAGGGTTTCTATTGCATCTAAAGGATCTATGTAGACATAGGGCTTAAAAGTGAGAATCAGGACAGATTTTAAACCTCTTCTTTCTTGCTCTCCTTCTCCTTCTGTCTCCTTTCTACCTGTACTGCTTACACCCAGCCCTGCACCCTTGCCTTAGTGACCTCCCTAGGATTTATTTTCTTTCCTTTTCCCTGGGCTCCCTCTCAGCCTCGCTGTAAAGTTCTCAGTCTATCCCTGGTCTTCTCAGCCTGTTGTCATAGTGACAACCACACTCCCAGGAGTAGCAGTCTCATGAGTGGTTGGGATGGACCTGACACCAGGTCCCACAAACAAGCCTGTAACTGTGTGGACTTCAGCGGCTCTGGGCAGACGTTTAGCAGCTAGGCCAGAGCTGTCACCATACGGTGTTGTTAGAGAGAAAAAAAGAAAAACGAGAAAGAAGCCCACACTGTTAAAAACCTAGGCTGGGGAGAGCGGCTAGCGGGCGCCGGGCGGCCGAGTGGCAGAATGAAGACCAACGACCTGGCAGCAGCCCCCGGGGATGCTCTGGGCATGGCCTCAGGACCCCCACAGCAGAACAGCCAGAAGGCAGAGGAGAACCCCAGCCTCCTGGACGCACTCCTCCGCGACTTCCCAGCCCTGCTGGGCCCGGAGAGCCTGTTGCCATGGAAGGTCCGAGGGACAATGCTGATCCAGGAGGAGGTGAAAGGCGAGCTAGCTGAGCTGGCCATGAGCTAGCTGAGCTGGCCATGGGCTTCCTGAGCAGCAGGAGCGCTCGGCCGCCACTTGCTGCCTGCCTGGCTGCTGCGGACGGACCTTTCTGAGTTGCGGAAGTTGCCGGAGCAGGTGGAGGAGGATCGCGATGAGGAGGAGGAGGCCCCTGTGAGCCTGCTGGACGCTGCGGGCCTGGTGCGGAGCCTCTTTGACCGGCTCTGGGAAGTGTGCAGCCAGTGGCAGAAGCAGGTGCCCGTGGCTGCTTGGGTCCCGCAGCGGCAGTGGCTCGTCTCCGTGCATGCCATCCGTAATGCGCGCCTCAGGATGGAGGACAAGCACGTGTGCCTCCCAGCCTTCAACCTGCTCTTTGGCCTATCGGACTCTGTGGACCGCGTCTACTTTGCCGTGTTCGATGGGCACGGAGGGGTGGACGCCGCGGGGTACGCGTCTGTGCACATGCACGCTGTTGCTGCCCACCAGCCGGAGATGCCCACTGACCCTGCGGGGGCCCTGAGAGCAGCCTTCCGCTGCACCGATGATATGTTCCTCTGGAAAGCCCGGCGAGAGTACAGATAAAAGCTACGTTTACACTGTACCCTCATCTATAAGCGTGCAGCAGAATTACGTCGAAAACAACACACGTACGGTAAAAAACACCTTATTGCTAAAAACTGCTAGCCGTCATCTGAGCCTTCCAGTCGTGATCTTTTTGCAGTAGGAACATCAAAGATGACTGCTCACAGATCATCACGACAGAGAATAATAATAATGAAAAAGTTTGAAATATCGCAGGAGTTACCAAAATGCGGCACAGAGACAGGAAGTGAGCAAATGCTGTTGGAAAAATGGTGCCAATAAACTTGCTCGGCGCAGGGTTGCCACAAACCTTCAGTTTGTGAAAAACGCACCGTCTGCGAAGGGCAATAACGCGAAGCAGCAATACGAGGTCCACCTGACCCTCCCCACCCTCCAAACACCTCCCCCGGGCAGGTCTCACTAGGCTGCTGGTGTCAGCAGTTAGCGCGATGAGGTGCGTTTGTTTCTGAAAGAAGAAAGGACGCATTGGTCCCTCTGTGACCTTACCGCCCACTGAACCTCACCGCGGAACCTCGGGGGTCCTCCTAGCAGGGTGGATACTAAGATCGTGTCCATTTCTGAGATCGGGAAACAGGCCCAGAGAGCTGAGGCCTGGCCCAGTCGACAAGGCAGGAAGAGACGCGGGGTGGGGGTGGGGGGGGGGTAGGCACCGTCATCAGATGCTCTGAGCACAGACCTCACCAGAATTAACAAGGCTGCATTTGAATCTGAACAGAAAACCTTCCAGGTCTAAGACTGTAAGCTGGGAGCCCCGCCACCCGCCACCTGGGAGCTCAGGGCTGCCACTCTAGTCAAGAAAGAATTCTCTGAAGCAGAGCTGTTTAGCTTAGGCTGTGTTTATTAAAAACACCTTTGCTGAGACGTTAAAAAAAACAAACCTAGGCTGGTTCATTGCCTGCTCACTGATGAGGATTTAAAGGACAAGGTAAAGATAGGTACAAATATTTAGAGAAATATGACTGTAGACAGATGACATTCTGGATAATAAGGGAAATAACGTAATTTTAGAACACAGTGAGCCACAGACTTAAGGAAACTAGTTGGAAAAACATCTCCATTTGAAAAGGACCTAAAGGGTCTCGGAGGAAAACTTGGCAGAGACTAAACAGTCAAATTAGTGAGCGTCTTTCTTAGAATTAAGGCTAGCTCAGGACTTTCTTTCTGAAAGAGAACAGTTTGCTCCATATAATACCATTTTACCAATAACACTACGTCACAAACCTAGTTCACCCAAGTATTACATTATAGTAAGAATCCAGTGAAGCAAAGGTTGAAGGATGAAAATAGAAGTCCTTCCTCCTTCCCCTCCTCCCCAAATTCATGGAATCGTGGACCTGGAAATCATCTATTTCAACCTTACCCTCAAGGCAGGAAGCCCTTATACAGCAGTTTTAACAGGTGGCCATCCAGGTTCTGCTTCATTACTTCCAGTTGACAGAGAAGTGAGTCATTGCTTCACAAAGCAGCCCATTCTATTTTTAACAAACTTCAGGTAAAAATCCTCCACTAATAAAGAGCTAACACTCATGTTCTATTTACTCTGTGCTAGGCAGAGGCCTCCGTGCATTAGCTGGGAATCCCCACACGACCCCATGCAGCAGGCCGGTGGCTCCGAGCAACTAACCCCACCACAGCAAGGACGGGATCTGGATTTAGGTCCAGCCTGACTCCAGAGCATCCTATGTAACCCCTGTGCCATGGGGCCGCAGGTCACACATGCCTCCCTGTAGCTTCGCCATTCACGCTGGTCTGGACACCAGCGGTCAAGCCACCACTCCCATTCCTCTTCCACTCCAATAGCCTTCAGACCCTTGAAGATGGCAACTGTCATCTCCCCACCCTGCCCCGCAACTCCTCTCCTCACTGCTTATTCAGCGGCAAATTTTTGGAAGCCTCTTTCATCTGGATGACCATCTTCTCAGGATGGGTACTGAAGAGCAAACACAGTAGATAAGGTATAAACAGAGTAATAATTACAGATGAAATTGTCATGTTTTGGCTACCAGATTCAGTGGAGGAAAAGATTTTATAGGTAATAAGCATAAAAATTATCTTTTTAAATATTTACTACTGCATGTATTTATGTGTACTCACAAATCTTTTCATTACTAACATAGTAATTATCGTTCTAAACACATTATAGTGCTGCATAATGATAACTTATTGCCCAAGCTGAATTATATTTCAGGAGCTAAGAATGAATTTCATGGATGCAACCATTTCTGTGCATCTCTGCTACCATGGCAACCAGTTAAAACAGGTTTGCTTAATTAATTAGTTGTTGGTAAAGTACTATGAAGATGAAGACTGCTATTAATAGATTCACAGTGTTTGGTATTAACGTTAGTGTGATTAACATAAACGTAAAGTGTTTATGGCCGGAGTAGACCAATTCATTTTCCATTAACAGCCATATTTCATCATTGAATTAAGAAAAGGATGTTTTAAAACTTTTATCACCCTTTTTATTTTTAACAAATTATCTAGTCTCTCTTTTATGCTTCTCTTGGCCAAATCTTAACCAACTCACATCATACACTCAGGCAGAAGAGAAAATTAGTGATAACCAAAGTTTCCTGATGAAAAAGGAATATCTTCTGATGGTGGTGACAATACTCAAATGCCACTGCTGAGCCTTTCCGTTTCCTAAAGCTGAATGCAGGGTATGGAGATTGTCCCGAGTGAGAGCTGGAGGAATGGCCGCATCATCCGCCAGGACCTATTTCCCAAAATGGCACAAGGGTTGTTTGCAGGGAGCTTGTCAACCTCCCTTAACTCCCACCAATGCTTATGCAATCGAAGTAAAAACCGCTGTTTGCCATGCAGATGGAACTATGTGACAAGCTCTCCAGATTGTCAAACCTCCAAACAGATGGGCTCCAGGTCTGCCACAGGTTGAAATTCTGGAGCTGCCGTTGCTCCTTTCCTACCTGCCTCCTTGCTATGATCTCTTGAGTCTCCAGGGAGATCTTCTATCATGGAATTTAGAAGTGGGAAGACCCACCCAAGGCCCTCTACTCTAGCTCCCTGCATTCTAATAGGTGAGGTATTTCACAGATGAGGAAAAACAAAGTTCAGAGTTAGCTGAACTCAGAGAGTGCTGGGCTGGGCTGGGCTGGGCTGGGCTGGGCTGGGCTGGGCTCCATTTGGATTGTGGTGGGGTTACATGGCTGGTTGGAAGTCTTATCCTCAGGTAGACTGAGAATACCTTCCGCTATGCTAGCTTAAACCAGATCCATGAACCTCTGGCTGGGTCCATTTAAATGGATTCAATGGACTACCTCATTGCCAGTAATTGAAATGTCCTCGTTTACATGAGGGCAAGGAGTGAATGCTCAGGCCTGGGCTCCTCTTCTTTTTTGGTACGCGGGCCTCTCACTGTTGTGGCCTCTCCCGTTGCGGAGCACAGGCTCCGGGGGCGCAGGCTCAGCGGCCATGGCTCACGGGTCCAGCCGCTCCGCGGCATGTGGGATCTTCTCGGACCGGGGCACGAACCCGTGTCCCCTGCATCGGCAGGCGGACTCTCAACCACTGCGCCACCAGGGAAGTCCGGGCTCCTCTTTAGATGGTGGCACACCCCAGTGCCCACCTGGGGCCAGAATAAGACAAAGGATGAACATGACTTCAATATTTCCCTTCCTCTGAATACCCTGTGCTTTCATGTTGGCTTTTGTAGCAGCGTCTTATGCTCTTTAACATCCCTTGGTGTTAAGCATCCTCAGATGTTAACATCTGCAGCCCTCCCACCGCACGTTAGATTTACCCCTCCTTGGAGTCATCCTTTGTGACTGACAAGGACTCTTACAGAAAAGGCATCACCAGCATCTCCATCCCCAGGTTATGTATTTGTGGTTTAAAAGAATCCTTCAGTCTGTTAAGCCTAAGGAGTGATTGAAAATGGCAATTTCAAGTCTATGGCAGATCAGTGGGAGAATTCCTGTGCTGAACAGTCTAACCTGAGAAAGAAAGGTCTGGCTTGCAAGATACCAAATGGGATGCTGTTCAAATGCAGCTTATATGTAACTGCCTGCTGGAGATGCTGTGGAGGGAATTCAGGTGACCTTGGGCCAGATGGCCTTTCAGATGCCTCCAGCCCTGAGATTCTTAATGATTGTGTTGCATGAATGGCGGCTCGATTCACTGTTGGTCAGTGGCCACTTGTAAAGGCTTTCTTACACCTCTACAGAGCTCTGTCCTTAGCTCTGGCAGTGCTTATCAAACAGTATCAGTTCAGGAAGTTGGAATTATCAGCCCCATGTAGCGTAGTGAGAAAGAGGCACTCACAAGCTCTCAACAAGTGGGGGCCATGGGCTGATCTAACAAGATGGCACTGAAAGACCTTCTCTTTATCAAAATACCCATCTCTCTTCTCATCCTTATCATCCGTTTTGTGCTCCTATCTCAACATCTATCTTCTCTTCCCTAACACTAAGCCCTGTGTCTAAATATATGAACCTTTTTCCTTTCTTTACAGGATTTTGTTCACTCAAGAGGTCTTCCCTGAACTCCGTTAATCTCCCCAATTTATATCTTATCTTTCTCCTTCCTTTATATTCCAAACTCTTACCAAAAGAAATAATACCTGGGACTTCCCTGGTGGTGCAGTGGTTAAGAATCTGCCTGCCAGTGCAGGGGAGATGGGTTCTATCCCTGGTCTGGGAAGATCCCACATGCCACGGAGCAACTAAGCCTGTGCACCACAACTAGTGAGCCTGCGCTCTGGAGCCTGCGACCCACAACTTCTGAGCCTGTGCTCCACAACAACAGAAGCCACCGCAATGAGAAGCCCGTGCACTGCAACGAAGAGTAGCCCTTGCTCGCCACAACTAGAGAAAGCCCACGCGCAGCAACGAAGACCCAATGCAGCCAAAAAAAAAAAAAGAGAGAGAGAGAAATGATATCTAAAGTTATTGAGCAGTTGCTATGCATCAGGAACTGGGCTTAACAATTTAAGTGGATTATTTCATTTATTTCTCATAATATTTTAATATGATACTTTTATCCCTATTTAGTATATGAGGCAATAAGGCTTAGAGAGATTAAAAATCTTTCCTGAGGCCCTACAGTTAATGCTGAAGTCTGGGTACAAATCCAGGCAGTTTAACTCCAGTGATCTTAACCAATAAGGCCTCATCCTCAGGACCTGGGTCCCTGGCAATCTGACCTTTGACCCTGCACTGCTGAAACTGCCCCTCCTCCAGCTTTGTCCTTGTCCTACTTGACCTTCCCTCCATTGACCTTTCTTCCTTGACTTCATGAGACCATGTGCATCCTTTTTTTTATCCGCAAATTTCTTCCTTATGCAAATGTTCTGGCCTTTGCTTTTTTTTTTTTTTTCCCCCATCTTCTTCTCTCCCTTTTCTTATTTTTTGCTCTTTATCTACCTTGGCAATCTCATCCTTTCCCACATTTCAATTACAAAATCAATGCAGGTATCTGAGCTCATTTCTGAGTTTCAGTTTTTATATCTAACTGGTGAACGTCCCAGGGACACCTCAAACTCAGCATGTCCAAAGCCAAATTCATCATCTCTCCTTTATTTGTACACCAAACTCACTTCCTGCTGATGAAATGATGTCATGTCCTGGAAAGAACACAAAGCAGGGAAATGAGGGGACGTGGATTCCAGTCCCTGACATGCTGGCTGTATGAACCCTATCTCCTGAGTAAGGGGGTGTTCAATGGGTGGCATTAGATGCCATCCACTCTGTATTCCTACAACTCCTCATGTCCCAAATCCATCACTCTTTCAGGTACCCAGGGATGGAATCTTAGAGTCATCTTTCACCCCTGCATATATTCAATCTTGAAATGGAAAGGAAATTTTTCTAATAATTGATTAATTAATTTTAATTTAATTTATTTATAGAATACCTACAAGATGACAACACTGGGAAACACAGTGGAGAATGAATGAGAAAAAGTCCCTACCTCATGGAGTGAGTGGAGGCTGACAGTAAACATCTGCATGAATAAACGTTTTAAATAATAGAAAGGAACAAAAAGAGCCGTGACGAAAAAGAAAGCAGGTCAAGGGTTTGCAAGCGGCTTGGTGGGAAATGTTTTAGTTAGGGTGGTCTGAGGAGATGATGTTGGAGCATTGACCTGACAATGAGGGAACGTACCACAAAGACGGGAGGGGAGCCTGGGGAGAGGGCAAAGGTCGTGAAATGGGAGCAGTGAGAGGATCCTCGTGGTTGGTGCAGAGCACTAAGGACCAGAGCTCAGCATGAAAGCGGGAGTCCAGGTCTTTGGGCCTGAAGGCCATGCTCAGAATTTGGATTTAGATTTTAACTGGTGGGGATACCTTAGAGGATTTTAAGCCTGAGAATAACTTGGCCTGATTACATTTTAAAAGATCACCTACTGCTATGTGGAGAATAGATCATGGAGTTTGCAGCAGGACAAGAGTGATGACAGGAGGACCTATAAGATTCAGTTGTCAGGTAAGAGAGTCTTGGGGCTTGGACCAGAATATCCATGCAGGTGACGAGCTTGCTGAAGAAGCTACATGTGAGGGGCTGTGTCCCTTATTACTGGAAGTATCCTGGAAGGGGGGGAAGTCAGGGATGTTGCCCATGAGTCAGGTTTGGACAACATGGTATGGAAGTTTTCGCTACCGCCAACATTCTACACTCTATGAGACTTGATTCCATTTTATGTAGAATCTGCCTTATCTACTTTTTATATGGCCCCATAACCCTGTAAGTCAGAAGACAAAAGGGACAGGCATTAACGCAGAGGTCAGAGCTAACTGGAGCTGGTCTAGCTAGTTATCCTACCTTTAGGAGCTGACTGGTCCCCAGTGTAGTAGGGTGATTTGCCATAACGAATGAGCCCCAATGCATGACACCCATTTTACTTATCTATGTGGAGTCAGAATCCCCTGAGCCTTAAATTCATAGTAAAAGGGGTATCAATTTGTGAAGATTAAATGAGGGAATGCATAAAGTTTATAGAAATCTAAGTTACTAAAAGTATAAATTTTTATAGAAATCTAAGTTACTATTCTTACTTAAATGAAATTCAGTGCAAAAGTACAATAAAATGTCTTACAATGTGCTCTGTCCCTTTGCAAAGCTGTAACTGCTGGAAATGCTACAATTCTTGAACTTGCTGGGCCAGACCCAAGGACAGCTACGTGTCTTTGTATACAAAGTTAATATGTGTCAGACAAACACACTGGACTATACGCCCAGGCAAATTTCCAGTAATGAGACAAGGGTAAGAGTAAGAAGTAAGTGTTTCCCAACATGCTCTGAACCAGAATTCCTCTGTTTTGATGTCATCAGCACACTTTTTCTGCCATTTTATCTTTTCTCACAAAAAAGAAACCAAAAACTGTGATTTCTAATATTATTTCAAAATTGTGCTTTTCCTATGTGGTTTTTTAAAAAAACATCCTTTTTTTTTAATTAATTAGTTTATTTATTTATTTATTTTTGGCTGTGTTGGGTCTTCATTGCTGCATGCAGGCTTTCTCTAGTTGCGGCAAGTGGGGGCTACTCATCATTGCGGCGTGCAGGAGCTACTCTTTGTTGCGGCGCGCGGGCTTCTCATTGCAGTGGCTTCTCTTGTTGCAGAGCATGGGCTCTAGGCACGCAGGCTTCAGTAGTTGTGGCATGCGGGCTCAGTAGTTGTGACTCGCGGGCTCTAGAGTGCAGGCTCAGTAGTTGTGGTGCACGGGCTTAGTTGTTCTGCGGCATGTGGGATTTTCCCGGACCAGGGCTCGAACCCGTGACCCCTGCATTGGCAGGCGGATCGTTAACCACTGCACCACCAGGGAAGCCCTCCCATGTGGTTTTATAGAGAGCAAAGGAATGAAGAAACATATTTGAAAAAGGGAGACAAGAGATAATCAAAACTGAATTTTGTTCTAATTCTCTTCTGAATTCTTTAACTTGTACATTGTCATAATTCAGACCTTTGCATGAATTTCATCATCAAAGAAACTTTAAGGGGAAAAGAGAATTTCTCTTTTCATTAAAATTGTTTTATTTTATGTGTATGTGTTTATATGGAAACAAAACAAATCTGATGAGAAACAGCTGGATGAACATGTGGTTTCAAAACCGTTACATAATAAACGAGGAAAAGATTCAGATTCCCACATTGCACCTAACATGTGGTATTTCATCCCTACAGCACCCCTCCCCCCACTTTTTAAAGGATATCAAATTCTAAAGTGATTTCACAGGTGACCCACCTTCTAGAATTACATTCTGCAAACTTATTTCCCTCCACATGCTTAGTGAAATGCGGGGTGAGGCTCCCAGATGAGTGAGCCCCCAACATGTTCTTCTCCAAGCAAGCCTAAGTGTATGTATAAAACCAAAATGTCAGGCATGATAAATCTAGGTCTATAATATATAAAGTGAAGAAAATCATACGTAACAGCAGAATATCAATGATTGACATATCAAAAACCTTCAATTCTATGCCAGCAAAGGTTGTCTATAAGTTGACCAGGTCCAGACACCAACAGAATTTCTTCAGTTTTCTTTAAAAAAAAGTCTGGGACATAAACAAAAGCACCTCATGAAAGTACTTTTTTCATGGGTCACTGAAACTCAAAATCACTGAACTTATGAAGAGTTCAAAGGAATATCATAAATCCACATGAAAGGCTTGAGCACTGGCTTGGGTGTTTTCATTTCATTCGTAACACTTGATGTTGCTGCCAAAAGTTCAATTTTCTCTCTCTTTCTTTTTAATTGAATGAAATACCTATAAAGGAATCATACCTCCTAAAAAGAAAGCACAACTTTACAAGAGAAGAATGATGACTCTCATCTCCAGTTAAATACAACTTCCATCTTGGTAAATTTGAATAAAGGAATATACTGCCAGTGAGTTGGCCAGTAATGCAGGTAGGAGGGAGGGAGTTACAAAAAGACCGGGTCCTTACTTATCCTACCGCCTCTCCCCAGGAATCTGGTACATGTCCATAAACTACTTTGACCTTATAGAAAATGGGTGGAACAGAAAAGAGTAGGAAAAAAAAGAGTAAAGACCCAAGACTTGACGCATGTTAACCAGGAGGCCAGTTCTACGTTCAGCATCAGACCACACATTTTGCCAAATATCATAGACTGGCAAACAGCATATATGGCCAAAATGATTGTGGTAAGAATTCACAGGTATGGAATCATGCTACATAAACAGGATCTCAAAGCAGTTTTAGTGGTAGCTCAGGGTCAAAAGCTTTTCAATTTACTGTGATATTCAGCCAAACAGCTCCCACACAATCCTCTCATCTGGTCATGGTTTTGTGGGGCTGTGGACTCTACAATCCCTCCCACCTGGGAGGAAAATGGGATCCAACCTATTACTTTTGCAGGCCATGTTTAGGTTCATAGCTGGGGGGAAATACCGTGACCACATATTGTGTCAGGGCTCAGATACTCACAGAGGCATTAACCACATTATGATTTTTCTGCAGGACCTGAGTCTTTTTTGTCTCCTTCTCCCCACGCTGCTGGCCAGTCTCCCAGCTCAGGGCCTGGAGCAGCTGCATCTGGGGATCTGTGCTGAGGACTGTGCCCTGCCCCTATTGCAGTCCCCCCACCCCACCCCTCGAACAACTGCATTCAGGACCAAGTAAGATGCTGTGCTGCACCCGGCTCCTCCCTGTCAGGGCCTATCACATGTATTGATCGCTCTCTGCTTATTACTCTTGCCCAGGCACTCATCACCTCACAACTGACTAATTCCTGCAATCTCCTGGCTGCCTTCCCCCCTCAAACCCGTGCTGCGAACAAGTGCCAGCCTATAGCTTCAATGGTAGCCTCCCTTCTCCAAGCCAGACTGGGGTAATGCAAACAGCCCGGACTTTGGAGCAACAGATGGGATTCAAATCTAGGCTCCATGATTAATTAAGTCACTAACCAAGTCACTCTACCCTTAAACCCATTTACTGACTTGTAAGTGTGTTAATCCCCACCTGGTTATCAAATAGATTAAATAAGATTTTATCAATTGTATCCTTGAAAACATCTAGTACCCAGTTTATAGCAGATATTAAATGAATGTAAATTATTATCTATTCTTTTTCACTATATTTACTGTTCTTTGTCAACTCATTCCATGGTCTTTAATCTAATCACCAAGACCAGGTCTTTTTCTCTAGAGTTTGCAGTCTGGTGCAAACAGTAAAACATTGGTGTATTCCCCCACTTTTCGGACAAAATTCAAGACAACATTTATTCAACAAACACAGAGTTAGTGTCAACTAGATACTAGATACTGTACAAGCCTACTATATCAACATGAAATACAATAAAACATGAAAAATACTGTGAAAGCAAAAGAACTATGAAAGTTCTATGAGAACCTTGCTCTGTGGTGTACCACAAAGATTCACAGAAGAGATTCTCCAAGGATGAATAGGAGTTTGGTGGAGAGATGGGGAAGGCTATATAGAAAAATGTGAAGGCTTAGGTATGACCCGGGGAGACAGGCAGATGAGACTTTTGAAGAAGTTAAGGCCCAAATTGTGAAAATCCTTGAATACCATTATAGAGGTTTAGGACTTTGTTACAGGCAATTGAGAGAACATTTTAAGGAGAGAATGAAATGAAACCAAGAGATTCACAGTTCCATTGAAAAAGTTCACCAAAGGGTATTTCTCTTATATGTCTTTTATTTTGAATATATCAGAAGTGTTAACGGAGTTGAGACTGACAGTAGCCAAACTCCCTTGAACACAGCCAAGTATCTTTCCTGGAAAAATAAGGAGCATTTCTAAGCAACAGCATAAAGCTCTTGAAAATAGCAGTTCCCAGTAGCTGTTTTCTAGGACTGATTCTACAGAAGTTTACCCAAGTGATTAGAAAACTCTTTGCTCTTGCAAAGATGAGGTCTCTTTACATAACAAAAGAAAGGTAATAATCCCTTTCCTCTGTAACATTTCTCCATTAAGAGGGGAAGGAAATTCTAGAAATGGAAGAAAGTAAAAGAAACCAGCCCTCTGATTCAGCTCAAAATCAACTGAGGTTGGCTGTGTTGAGAGGAGGCTACTAACAATTGTTGGGCACCTTCTAGGTGTCAGCACTATGCTAGATGCTTTATACACATGATCTCATTTAATCCTCACAATAACCTACCAAGTAGGCATTTTTACTCCCAGTTGAATTCAAGGCTTTCATCAGTCTAATTACTAGTTTCTCAAATATTTTCCTTTAAATCTTCTTTTTGTCCATAACCAACATCCCTTACATCTTGTTCAAGTTTAGTTTGGGTACAAATTTTACTGGAATTATCCAATAGGAAATAAGAAAATATGTGTAGAACAAAGATGAAATAACTAGATCTTATACTTTCGGACCTGACAGGGACTCTGATTTTAGCATTGATCAGTTTCCTTCCTTGGGCTATCACTTATTCATTCAGCAAATATGAGCTGAGTTCCTGGCACCATGCATCTGGCTGAGGTCAGACTTAGCAAGGGGCCATGCCTACTCTTTCTCACTCAGTCCTGGCACTCTACCCCTTATCGTTCCCGTCTGCCTCTTAAAACACCCAAGTGTAACTTTGCCTTGAATTTCCAAGGCAAGCTAAACCTCTTTTTTCTTCCAAGTTTGATGCAATATTGGATTACCCAAGTAAAACACCAGGATGCTAATCTTTTTAGTAAAATCTGATGAGGTTTTGTTAAAGCTGACAAAGGAAGTTTCAAAGAAATACTGTTGACACTGCTGAACAGTATTTAATACTGAAGCTTACTATCATTCAAGTCTTGGCAAGTGAAATGGTTGGTTGGTCTTGCAATAGAAGAAAAGGCATTAAATAGGAACAGGGACAAAGTTCTCAGGTGTGGGCCTCAGGTGAGCACCTGTTTTTAATCAAGAGTGATCTCTATCTATCCTCAGCTCACACAGCACCTGGAGAGTTAGGGGTTAAATCTTAGGGTTGGCAGCCCTGGGACCAACAGCTGCCAGCAATTACATTTGTCAGCATACCCTCTGCAAACCCCACTACCTCCCTGGGGCTCACTGCCAGCAGGCCTCTTATTCCTGTGTATGTGGGGACATGAATCTGTTTGCAGGAAGCAGGAACTAAGCTAGGTGCTTGAGTAGATGAAGTACTTAAGAGCCTCAGGTGAGCAATGCAGTGCTACTCAGCTGTTTATTTGCTAATGACAAAATGCATTGCTGATTTACAAGCATGGAGGTCTCTAACTGCGCAGTCCTTGGCACTCTGGGGTAGCTCTCATGTGCCTCCAGGCTATAGCAGTAAGATGCATTGTGCAGATTTCATTACAAGCAAGGGATTCAGGATCCTGTAATTGGAGAGGCCATAAAATGGTCATTTATCGTAAAATATCTCCTAGCCGGATGATATAATCCTGCCATTAGGGACTCAGGCCCTGAGATAAGCGTCATTCTTCCTGCAGCGTCTTCCTCCGATGCAAGCCTCTGGGAGGTGGAGCATGCAGGGGACAGATGAATGGAAGAAAGGACAAAGAAGAGGGAGACACAGAGTGTGATGAGGGAAGGAAACAGCCTATGCTGCATGCACAAGCACACTGCTGAGCCCAGGGGGCAGGGAGCACATCTGTCTATCAGCCATTCCCCCGCTTCTTGCATAATACAAGGTGGGTATTCAATAGGGACGTGCTGAATGACGTGACTTAAAAGGCAGAGGACCAGTTCTCTCCTGCCTAAGAACAGGAACCCATCAGAACAAGGATCCCAAGGTGCCTGTGCTCCTGGCAGAATCTCCCCCAGGGCCAATGCTGTGGCCAGGTGGGCCTCCTGCTCTGAAGTTTCTGCTGTCAGGTAACACCTGCACACAGCCTAGTGTCATTGAGTGTCTTGTGATTGGATTTTTTTTAGTGAAGTTTCATGCACATTCGCCTTCTATCCTTGCTTATGCAGCCTCTCCACGGAACGGCCTGGCAGCACCCTTGGCTTGCCCAAACCTGGAGACAAGTAGCGTTTGCACATCCAGAGTTTCCAAAGAACAGGGCAGATGCCTCTAACTCATTCTCCTGAAGCCTTACAAGAAGTGGCAGCCAGGGTGAGGCCAGGCTTGATGACCGCCCCCAGGACTAAAATTAACCCAAATGCCAGTGGGCCTGGTGGGACGATGGAGCCAACCTCCTGGCCCTTCACTGAGAAGCGGCCCCGCCCTCTCCTACAGGGCACAGAGTCCTGGCAGACCTATCACTTAGGAGGAAAGAGCAGTTAGAGGTGGGGTTTTTTTGTTTTTTTTGTTTTTGTTGTTGTTGTTTTTTGCGGCACACGGGCCTCTCACCGCTGCGGCCTCTCCCGCCGCGGAGCACAGGCTCCAGACGCGCAGGCTCAGCGGCCATGGCTCATGGGCCCAGCCGCTCTGCGGCACGCGGGATCTTCCCTGACCGGGGCACGAACCTGCGTCCCCTGCATCGGCAGGCGGACTCCCAACCATTGCGCCACCAGGGAAGCCCTAGAGATGTTTTTTATGGGATCTTTTATGAGGGCAGAGTGTACTTTCTCCCCATCTAAAGCCCACACCTTTGAAAGTCAGGTTCCTGAAGAAATGGTATATAGCTTTGAGCATGTGAAAACCATTTAGCTCACAAAGATATATGGATAAAGTAGTGAAAGGTGCTCAGCTGCTGAATTAATACTTTATGTACTCTGAGCAGCTTAACTGCCAGAATGCTATATATCCTCATATATCCTTGTGGAGAAAGGAGGGAAGAAAGACAGGAAGAGACCCCACATCAACAGCGTGGTGGGTAAACGTGAGACCTGTGAGATACTGGGTTGAAAGATGCTTGTGAATCCGTAAGCAGCTGCGTTCACAAAATAGAGAAAACTCACTGCTAGGGTCCACTCTAGTCTATATGAGCAGGGAAGCAAAGAGCAATCAGGTTTTCTCACTTTACGAAGATTTGGTAGAGCTGCCTTAGGCTCTGTAACAGTTTGCTAGGGCTGCCACAACAAAGTACCACAGACTGGTTGGCTTACATAACAGCAATGTATTGTCTCAAAGTCCTGGAGGCTGGAAGTCCAAGATCAAGGTGTCAGCAGTGTTTCTTCCTTCTGAGGACTTTCTCCTTGTCTTGTAGGCATCACCTTTCCCTGTGTCCTCTCAGGGTTGCCCTCGTCTGTGTGTTGTCTGTGTCCTAATCTCTTCTTATAAGGACACCTATTAGATTAGGGTCCACCCATATGACCTCATTTCACCTTAATTACCACTTTAAAGGCCCTGTGTCCAAATACAGTCACATTCTTAGGCACTGGGAGTTAGGACTTCAACATACAAATTTGGGTAGGTGGGTGGAGAAATAGTTCAGGTCCTAAAAGGAGGGGACATTCTCCAAGGAGGAGGGAGGAGAACCTCCCCCATCACTGTACCAGGAATCCCTTACACCTAAATCACACGTATGATGAGCTTCCGATGCTTCTAAGACTTTCCTGTGCCTCTAAGATCTGTGACAGAGGATGGTGACAAAGATGGCTTTATTTCGTCATCTAATTAAAAGGTGGAAACCTAGATATTTTCTCTCCTCAGCTCCTGAGCCTGCTTTGAATAGTGGGACAGCAGGGTGTCCTGGAAAAACCCATGGTGTGAAGCCAGACTCCCTGCATTTGAATCCTATGCCTGCCACGTATTAGCTTAACTCATTAGTGAAAAACAATCATGACAAGGGAAGGGATGGAACAATTAAAATCCTCAATTCCAGCCAGCACCTAGCAGAGAGTTGAAACTCTTAAAGAAGCCCAGATTTTGGAAACATAATACTTTAAAAAAACATATTTATTTACTTATTTATTTGGCTGCACCGGGTCTTAGTTGTGGCATTTGGAATCTAATTCCCCAGCCAGGGATAGAACTCGGGTCCCCTGCATTGGGAGTGTGGAGTATTAACCACTGGACCACCAGGGAAGTCCCAAAACATAACACTTTTGTTTGAACAAGCCAACCAATTTGTGATGGAGATTCCAACAATTCTTAGATCAAGAGTTCAGTACTTAGGATGCAGGTCAAGGAGGCCATGTCAGCTCTCCCTAGATAGTCTTTGAGGTCTGCAATTTGCAAATGAGAAAAAAGAAAGTGATATAATTTAAGTGATCCCGCCACCCCAGGGCCTGCGAGGTGAGCCTGAGTGTGCTCTTTGAACTAGACACAGAAATGCACTGTGTCTACACCCTTCACCTACATCCCCTCCTGGCAGACAAATAATGGCTATGAGGCTTAGGAAACACTGAAAAAGGTATAGGATTAAACAAATGGGCTGAAGGCCTCCTGTGAGCCAGGACTTAGTCACACACATCCTCTCCCAACTGCCTCAGTGTCCAGAGGAGGAAACCAAGCCTCAGGAAGAGTTTGCCCAAGTTCATTGGCTCATAAGACTTGAATACGACCTGTGATGTCTGATTCTGAATCCAGTGCTCTTCCAGTTTCACCAGAGTTGACCCCAAGCCCTCCATCCTGCTACCCACCCTGCAGCTGGAGTGTTCATTTAAGCCCATGTCTGATCAAGTCTCCTCTTTGCTTCAAGGCCTTCAACAGCTCCATGGCTCTTAGAATAAACACACAGCTTCTTATCCTGATCTGTGAGACCCTGCTCCCTGGCGTCTTTCACCTTCCATGTCTGCACCCCTCCATTTGCTGTCCTCCTTCCAGGCCTGAGTCCTGGTCAAGCCTCCTCCCTGCACAAGAGCTCTGTGCAGGCTGGCCCTCCTCGGGCCTCCATCTTTACCTTGATGACCAGCACTCATCCTTCAGTTCTTAGTTCCATTGTCCCAGGTCCAGGGAAGACTTCTCTGCTTTCTGGGATTAGACCACACCCTCTATTATGCACTTGCATATGACCCAGCACTGCTCCTTTCCAGCACTTTCCACAGCTCATACTTATTTGTGTGATTAAGGCTAGTCTTTGATTATCTACAAACTCCATGAGTGCAGGGACCTTGTTTGTTTTCACTCATTAGGGGGCCTCCAGCACCCCGGTAGTGCTGACACATAGTAGACACTTAATAAATATTTTTTGAATGGATTAATGAGTGTATTTGCATGCTTTTTCTCCTTTTCTATTTATTTTGCTGCTGGAATAGGGAGATTGGCTCTGGGGCAGTAGAAGGGCTTGAAGAAATTAAAATGCCCCATCACAATAATTGCTCCTCCCTGGGAATGCCTGTAGAACTATTTGTCATTGTGTCGTGCTGACTTACAATCAGGTGAATAGCACATTACCATCTACCCCTGTTCAACTGAGGGCAGGGGCCATACTTTATCCTTTATTAGATGCACTGTACCTAGCACAGTGCAGGCACTCACACACTTGTTGAAGGAGGAAAAACACAAAGAGCTAACTGAAAATGACAGCTACATAAGATGCTGGAAAGAGATGGCATGATACAGGAATAAGATCTCTCAGCTCAGATGTCAAGAAATTTAGAGCACACGTAGCTGGATTAACTCCAGGAAGGAATAGGAAAGTCTCTTCCCTTGATACCACAACAAAGGAAGAGGGAACAATTGTAGAAATAAAAATAAAGATGATGGGGATGGGGATATTTGCTCCAGGTGCCTATGTTGCCTCCTTCCAGTCTTTCCTTGGTGAGATCCTCAAGTGCGAGTGAGAGTGGATGGGAAAAAAGACATACTTGAAGAGAGCAGAGACGGTCTGGGAAAGCTACTGTGTAAGAAAGCCAGAAGGTTCATGAAAAATATAGAGAGTTAGTTATGAAAGCAAGTGTCAAGGGCTGAGAATTGGCTTGCTATAAATATGTGTACCATTTCTTGGGATTTCTTCAGCTGTGCTTCAATACCTAAATCCAGAGCTTGACAAATGGGGTGGAGACTCGGGGTTAATACAGCTCATCAAGGGGTCCCAGCTGGGGAAGGAGACCAGTGACTCCAGCAGGGGAGAGATGGTCCATGGGAAGTGGGAGGAGCCCACCCATGCACATGCACACACACACACACACACACACAGTCCTCTCCTCCTGAGAGAGAGAATAGGAGAACATAAGGTCCTCATGGGAGAGAATCCCAGGTCCCAGGACAAGAGTTATTTAAAGAAAGGCAAGTTTCTTATAAGATTAAGAGATGAAGTGAGGATATAAAGAGATGTACAGTAAAATGGAAAACACCCAAAGCACAATCAAGAGAGAACATACCCCATGATGAAACCATTTTACTAAGAAGCAGCTTGGACCAAGATCATCTTGGCTGATCTAGTCTAGGGCTACATGTCTGGAGCTGGAGCTGGTAAACTGGTGTCTGCCCACAAAGTTACCTCGGATCACCTGCCTTGTGCTTGTGTTGTCCTAGGCTCAAAGAGAACAAGGTCACTCTGGTGGCGAGCACGGTTATGTAATAGAGATCAGGGAGCCAGACTCACTTTGCTGATACAAGAGTTTACTTGCAGTCAAGGTGACTGCGGTGGTTTGGCACCTGCCCAGAGAAAAGATAGATATTCCAAGGAGAACAGACTGGTGACAGGAACCCTTAAAGCCACAATTTGTTGAATCCTTTGAAAATAATAAAATTAGTGGGGTCCCTCCCATTAGAAGAGTTATAGAATCACCCAGGGTGCTGGATTCTGGATGACCTTTTTGCAGCCAGACAGGGGAGGTAAGCTGCCTGACCTTGTTCCCACCTACCCCCTTCTCCCCACTTGGAAGCCAAATTCCCTCTCTCCTTCCCACTAGTGGCCTCCCTGCACTGCCTCAGATGCATCACCTAAGGGCAAGAAGGGAAAATATCTCCCCTGGTCAGGACCAGTAGTTGAGACACTAATCAGGAGATGCGTAGGATGTTTGGGGACGGGGCAATTTGGGAAGAGGCTAGGAGGAAATGAGTCTAGTTAAAAGGGTACCAAAAACAGTTCCAATGTAAAAACAAACTAGAGAACGACATGCTGAACACACACATGCTTACCTCCGGCTTTATCCAATCGAAACGTTATGTCATATTTGCTTCAGATTTTTCTAAGGGAGATCATAATTTATAGATACACCTAAGGCCCTCTGTGTATCTCTTCCTCATCCATTTCTCTCTGTTGCTTCCTCCTCGGAGTAACAGCCACTATCCTGAATTCTGTGTTCATCCTGCTCATGCGTGTTTTTAACTTTTAATATAAATTCACATCCATAAAGAGCATGTGGTATTGTTTTTCAGGGTTTTAAAACTTTTTTAAACGTAACCTGGGTCTATTACTAATCAACTGCAATTTGCTTTTTTCACACAGTATTTTGTTTTTGAAAATTTTTTGAGATCGTTTTTCAGACTTGATTTTGAGATTTTTTGAAATTGTTTTTGAGATGTTGATAGTTGTAGCTCAAAGTTTTTCAGTTTATCTGCTTTGTAGTATTATTCTGTTAAATAAACACATTATAATTTATCCATTTTTTCCCATCAATGGACATTTGTTTCCTTTTTTTTTCTTTTACAAACAATAATGTAATAAACATTTTGTACATGGTTCCTTGCTTACATATACAAGATTTTCTTAAGAGTATAAGACCTAAAAATAGAATCTGAGGTTAGGAACAGTGGAAAGATTTTTGTCTGTTTTGTTCACTGTAGTAGCCCCTGTACCTAGAGTATTGCCTGGAAAAGAAGAAAGGGAAAGGAAGGAAGGAAGGAAGGAAGGAAGGAAGGAAGGAGGGAAAGAAAGAAAGAGAGAGAGAAAGAAAGAAAGAAAGAAAGAAAGAAGAAAAGAAAGAAAGAAAGAGAAAGAGAGAGAGGGAGAGAGGGAGGGAGGGAGGGAGGGAGGAAAGGAGAAGAAAGGAAGGGAAGAAAGAAAGAAAGAAAGAAAAAGAAAGAAGGAAGGAAAGAAGGAAAGGAAGGAAGGAAGAAAGGGAGAAAGAAAGAAGGAAGGAAGGGAGGGAGGGAGGAAGGAGGAAGGGAAGGAGGAAGGAAGGAAGGAGAAAGGAAGGAAGGAGGAAGGAAGGAGAAAGAAAGGAAGGAAGGAAGAAAGGGAGAAAGAAAGAAAGGAAGGAGGAAGGAAGGGAGGGAGGGAGGAAGGAAGGAAGGAGGAAGGAAGGAAGGAAGGAATGGAGGGAGGAAGGAGGAAGGAAGGGAGGGAGGGAAAGAAAAGAAAAGAAAAGAAAAGAAAAGAAAAGAAAAGAAAAAAGAAAATAAGGCAAACGAGTTTTTGTTGGACTAATGAATAAAATTTTTATTTTTGTTTCCCTAAGCTAAAAGTGGACTCCTTCAGTTGTGTCTCTCTGGTCCATTAAGTCTCTTCCACTCTGACCCTCCCACCTGCACTGGGACATGGAGTGGTGTACAGCCCCGCTGGGCCAGGCCTGTGGAAATCTCCCATCTGGAAACATCCACACTCTTCCCCCTTCTGCTGGCTTGTTGCAGTCACACATCTTGGAAGCTTCATGTACTATTTGTGGAGCCATGTGAATCATATGACTGATAACAGCCTCCCCCTGCCCTGCACATACATTTTGGATTGTACATGAATTAAAAGTAAACATTATTGTGTTGAGCCACTAGGATTTGGGGATTTATCTGTCAAGCACCCAGTGTTACCCTAACTCATCCAGGAACAGTGACTACTCATTGATGATTATCTCCTTGGTGCCTGGCAGAGTTTGTGGCATGTGACAGAGACTGAATAATATTTGTTGAAGGAAGGGAGGGATAAAGGGATGGAGGGAGAAAGGGATGGAGGGAGGAAGGAAAGGAGCGAAGAAGTTGTGTCTCCAGAGCTCTGTAATCGTCTTGCATGGAGCCAACTCCTCTGCCCCATGTGCCTCCATTTGCTTCCTCCCATCTCCTCAACTTCTCTTTACGCTGAAAAATGCAGTGAGGAATCTTCACCTGGGCATTTGCCAAATGTAGTCTGGGGAATTCATATTTTTGGTAAATTTAGTTTTAATAATACCTGTGAGCTGATTAAATGAATCTAAACCTATTTTATAGAAATAGGATCTTAAAAAGGCCTATTCTCAAACAGGAATCATGATCATAAATTTTCCCCTTAATAACATCTAATAATGCAAACAATTTTTAATCCTGATATATCTGCAGTTCTAGGCTTGAGGGACTTTTGAACTAAATAATTTAGAAAGCAAGAATATTACATAAATTATACATTTTAGGTGTATGTAATATACACATTGTACACTGTAGGTGCATGTGATATTATATACATTATATATTACAGATGTATGTGATATTATACAGTACATTGTAGATATATGTGATATTATGTACATTGCACATTGTAGATGTATATATATCATACATTGTAGATGTATGTGATATTATATACATTGTACATGATAGACGTATGTGGTATTACATACATTGTCAGCAGAAGGAACATTTGTGTTGAAAGCTTCTCTACCCTGTTTTCTCCTCCTTCCTGAGCATGTGGAAGATGCCACATTCAGCTCCTTGGCAGGTAGGAGGTACCATGTGATTAGCCTCAGCTTGTGTGAGTGGAAGAGATGCGTGTCACTTCTGGCTTTGCAACAGTGAAAATCCTCTGCTTGACCTCTTGATCTCTCTTCTCTTTGCCTATTTGATTTTGCATGAGCAAAAAGTAAACCTTGGTTGTGTTGATCCACTGAGATTCAGGGGTTGCTGTGTTGCCAAGGAACGGTTTAGCCTAGCCTGACTAACACAACAGCTGAAACGGGAGTTCATACATAACCCACGACACGTGTACGTCCTAGACGACTTGTAGCCTTTTTCACTGATCTACATCCCTAGTCCTAGGCTGAAAGAACTAAGCTATGTATTTCAGTCTCGAGACAGCAAGGAAAGGCAAAGGTTCAGAAATGGTAAGTGTAGATGGTGCTCAGGGTAAAGGGTGTTGACAAAGCAAAATTACACAGTTAGGACCAGTATGTTGAAATTTTAGACCCAACAGAATCCACACCTCATTCTGTGACCTGTGGCCACAGAGATTTAATCTTCTCAATGGTCCCTGTTCCTGTGTTCAGATTACACTAAACATGACTGGAAAGACATTCCACCAAACAAAGGCAGACACAGAATTCAACACAGTTCAGCTTTATTCTCCATGCCAATGATGTGGCAAGAGAACACACCGATTCCCAAGATCATCTGCTCTCATACTAAAAAGGTTGCCACGTGAATTATCAAAGATACAGTCTATGAAAGGTAGTTCTATTATCTTGAAAATCTATGTTTCTTGGTCTGATTTTTTTTCTTCCTTGATGTTAAATACTGCCTCTTGTGGCTGTTCTTTGTTTGTTTTAATCTCATTTAAATGTGATAATTTACAGCAACTTTCTCATGGGAGAACTTCCTTCCCTTTCATCTTTCTCAAATACAGGCCAACAAAAGATGTTATTTCAGAGCAAAATCTAAAACTCAGAAGCCACAGAGGAAACCAGTTCCGGTCTCTGGGTAGTTTGTTATGTTGCAGCTTTGCAAATGAGGAAATCTGACCATCCTCTACCATAATTAATCAGACCAGGCAGAATCTGCATGTTTGTAATTTTTGGGACATTTGTATTAAAACTAAAATGTGTCTTGGAACTGTTCCTCTCAGTAGAAGAGAAGTAAGCCAGAATTTTGACTCGTTGTACAATTACAAGGTAAAGAGAAGACTCCTGATGGAAAGATTGGACGGGTTCCTCATTTGCAATCTGATGAGCAGAGAGAAATGCTCGGGCAGACCAAGCTATGGCTAAGTGGAGTCCAAGTCAGCAAGGCACTTAGTATCATTTTAAAATTTCAACAGGCAGCAAGCATTCCATTCAGACTCCAAAATACATACTGTGTCTGTGAATTTTTCCCATTACCAGTCATTTTTTCCACCAAGACTGTACATACTATAGGCACAATTTGGAGACTTTATGGGTTAGCGAATCGGTGCCCTGTAGATGACCTGAGACCAATGCCCAGGAACGCGTGAGAGCAGCAGACAGAGCGACAGGAGAGAGAACTATCACTGTGACCGTGCCTAGGTACAAAGTGGGCATCAGCAGAAGGGAGAGCGACACCCACATGATGGACGGACGGAACATTTTTAGGGAAATGCAACTGAACATATATAACTGTTGTAGATTTGAAAAGTAAGTCTGTTAGTGCTTTCCCAAATCAGGGGAGAGGTTATAGGGAATCCTAATATTTTCAGCATTTAGAATTGAGGGACTTTTGGATTCTTGCTAAATTGTTCTTCAGAGAAACAGTAAGTTATATATTCATCTAATAAGAAAACTCACATATGCAGTAAGTTTCAAGGAAAATCATGGTTTGTTTTTATAAATTGGCAACTATAGTAAAGGAAAAACTCCAAATTTTCATTTGTGTTTCAGTTGTTTAACTTTCACATATAAATTTTACATGCTTAACCTTCACACGTAAGTACAAAATTGATATTTTGTTTGTTGTACATTTTTCCTACAATCTATATAATTACTTAAAATTTGTCTTTTTACCTCTCATTGCATATATATTTGAAATATCAAAAATAGATCTCATCTTACAAAAATGATTAATATCTTTTTGATTAATGCTGTATGGTGATGATACCAAGTGCCTGTATGATACTATATTTAAGGCACAGTTCTAAGAGATACACATACATTACCTCATCTAAACCTTATAACAACTCTGTAAAGTGAGAATTATTATTATCCCCACTTTACAAGAGAAAGCTGAGGCATGGAGAGATTATAGATCTAGTAATTTTTTTCTTCCAGTTGGATCTAGTAATTTATTATTCTGATTCAATAATGATGCCTTATTGACAGTTCTTCTTCGAAACAAAATTGGTTGGGTTAAAAAAAAATTATGTCATGCAAAAAAAATAGCTAGAAGTTCTGGTTCCAGGTGTGATGGAGTAAGTGCATGCCACACTTTCTCTCACTGAATGCAACTATAAAACCTAGACAATGTGCCTCCCTCAGATGTTTGAAGACCTTAAAAATGAAGTATATACTAGCAGGCAGATCGGGCAAAAATGCTAGAACTCAAAGTAGTGCTGGACTTGGTGGTGAGTTTACAGTTTCATTTCCCCTCAGTATTCCCCAACCTGAACTTGAGGTAGCTGGAACTGTGGAAGTAAGCACTATGGTGCAGACAGAGAGCGATCAAGAGAAGCACTCTAGGTCTGGCTTGAGAAGAACTTCAAGATTTACAAGGAGAGGCAACTTTCTGCTCAGTGGGGCTGCAGCTCTAAGAGGTGGAACCAAATACATAGTTCCCCTGACCCCCACTCCCACTCCTCCTACCACATGACCCCAGACATGATGCAGTTGTGGAAGTGGAGAGTTTCTGGCTAAGGGACCAGAAGGGGAGACTAGTGAACTGGAAAACATCAGAGAGACAGTGAAGAGGGAACATATTGTTTATGAACCCTTAGGCTCAATCCTGACATGCTTATGTATGGGTTTGGTCCTAATTAGCATACCAAAGACTTTGAGAACTAAGTTAAAGCATAGACTCTGCCCAGGTCCCACACTGATATGAATGGTGCACGAATAGGACAGATTCAATCAGTGCTCACTGCAAAAGCTTTGAAAACTGAACTGATGTTTCAGTCACAGACCACAAAAAGAAGGTTGGAATTTGCAGCCTGAACTTAACTAGGTTGGTTATCTGTTAAAACAGAATTAATGTTCTTCATATGATTTAAACAAATCTGAGTCTCATAAAGTAATATGCAAAATATCCAGGATACAAACAACCCAAATTACTTGGCCTACAAAGAACCAAGTAAATCTCAACTCATAATCAACAAATGACAACAATAAGATGACATAGATCCTGGAATTATTTGACAAAAGACTTTAAAGCAGCTATTATAAAAGTGCTCAAATAAGTAATTGCAAACATTCTTGAAAGAAATATTAAATAGAACATATCAGAAAATATAAAGTAGAACGAAGTGGGAATTTAAAAAATGAAAAGTAAAATAATCTAAATTTAAAAACTCAGTGGATGGAAAGGAATCAATAAAACTATCTTTCTTTTTAGACTGCATGATTGTCTATGTAGAAAATCCCAAGGAATCTGTAATAAAACTCATAGAACTAATAAGTGAATTTTGGAAGGTCACAAGATACAAAGTATACACACACGTGTCCTATTTCTATATAGTAGCAATATACAGTTGGAAACTGAACTATAAAAAACAATACTATTTACTTTGGGGGTAATAAAAATTCTGGAAATAGAGAGTGCTGATGGTTGTATAACACTGTGGATGTACTTGATGCCACTGAACTATACACTTTAAAATGGTTAAAATGAAACAATGGGTCAATGGTGAAATCAAAGAGGAAATTTAAAAATTTCTTGAGACAAATGACAATGAAAACACAAACATACAAAATCTATGGAACACAGCAAAAGCAATCCTAAGAGGGACATTCATAGTGATACAGGCCTTCCTCAGAAAACAAGAAAAATCTCAAATAAACAACCTAACCTACCACATAAAAGAATTAGAAAAAGAAGAACAAACAAAACCTAAAATCAGCAGAAGGAAGGAAATAATAAAGATCAGAGAAGAAATGAATATAATAGAGTTTTGGAAAATGATAGAAACAAATCAATAAAACCAAAAGCTGGTTTTTTGAAAGATAAACAAAATTGACAAACCTCTGGTGAGGCTCACCAAGAAGAAAAAAGAGAGGACCCAAATAAACAAAATAAGAAATGAAAGAGGAGAAATAACAAATGATACTGCAGAACTACAAAAAAAATAAGAGAATACTATGAACAATTACACACCAACAAATTGGACAACATAGAAGACATGGACAAGTTTCTAGAAACATACAGCCCACCAAAAGTGAATCAAGAAGAAATAGATTATTTGAACAGACCAATCACTAGAAATGAAATAGAATCTGTAATTAAAAAAACTCCCTGCAGACCAAAGTCCAGGACTGCATGGTTTTACTGGGGAATTCTACCAAACATACAAAGAAGAACTTATACCAATCCTTCTCAAACTCTTCCAAAAGATTGAAGAAGACCGAACCCTCCCCAAAGTAATTCTAGGAAGTCACCATCAACCTGATACCAAAACCAGACAAAAACACTACAAAAAAGAAATTTATAGGCCAATAGCTTTGATGAATATAGATGCAAAGGTCCTCAACAAAATATTAGCAAATCGAATCCAATAATACATAAAAAGGATCATACACCATGATCAGGTTAGATTCATGCCAGGTTCACAAGGATGTGTCAACATAAGCAAATCAATCAATGCAATACACCACATCAACAAAAGAGAAGACAAAAACCACATGATCATCTCCATACATGCAGAAAATCATCTGATAAATTCAACATCTATTCACAATAAAAACTCTCACTAAAGTAGGTATAGAGAATACATATGTCAACATAATAAAAGCTATTTAGGACAAACCCACAACCAACATAAAACTCAACGGTGAAAAGCAGAAAGCCTTCCTGCTAAAATCTGGAACAAGACAAAAATGCCCACTCAACATAGTATTGGAAGTCCTAGCCACAGCAATCAGACAAGAAAAAGAAATAAAAGGTATCCAAATTGGAAGGGAAGAGGTAAAATTGTCATAGGCAGATGACATGATACTACATATAGAAAACCCTAAAGACTCCACACAAAAACTATTAGAACTGATAAACGAATTCAACAAGGTAGAAGGATACAAGATTGACATACAGAAATTTGTTGCATTTCTTTACACTAACAGTGAAATATAAGAAAAAGAAAGTAAAAAAAAAAATCCTTTTAAAAATGGTATCCAAAAAAAAAAAAAACATTAGAAATAAACCTGACCAAGAAGGTGAAAGACTTATAAGCTGAGAACTACAAAACATTGATAAAAGAAATTAAAGACAACTGAAAGAAATGGAAAGATATTCCATGCTCTTAGATTGGAAGAATTAACATTGTTAAAATGGCCCTACTACTCAAAGCAACCTACAGAATTAATAAGATCCCTATCAAATTACCCATGACATTTTTCACAAAACTAGAACAAAGAATCCCAAAATTTATATGGAAACATAAAAGAACCAGAATTGCCAAAGCAATCCTGAGGAAAAAGGACAAAGCTGGAGGCATAACCCCCCCAGACTTCAGACAATACTACAAAGCTACGGTAATCAAAATGGTGTGGTATTGGCACAAAAACAAACATATGGATCATTGGAACAGAATAGAGAGCCCAGAAATAAACCCACACACCTATAGTCAATTAATCTTCAACAAAGGGAGCAAGACTATACAATGGAGAAAAGACAGTCTCTACAGCAAGTGGAGTTGAGAAAGCTGGACGGCTACATGTAAATCAATTAAATTATAACACTTCTCACACCATACACAAAAATAAACTCAAAATGGCTTAAAGACTTAAATAAAAGACCTGACACCATAAAACTCCTAGAAGAGAACATAGGCAAAACATTCTCTGATATAAATTAAAGCAATGTTTTCTTAGGTCAGTCTCCCAAGGCAAAAGAAATAAAGGCAAAAATAAACAAATGGGACCTAATCAAACCTACAAGTTTTTGCACAGGAAAGGAAATGATTAACAAAATGAAAAGACAACCTATGGGCTAGGAGAAAATATTTGCGAATGCTGCAACCAACAAGGGCTTAATTTCCATAATATACAAACAGTTCATACAACTCAATATCAAAAAAAAAATCAATCCAATCAAAAAAATGGGCAGAAGACCTAAATACACATGAAAAGACCTAAATGGGCACATGAAAAGATGCTCAACGTTGCTAATTATTAGAGAAATGCAAATCAAAACTACGATGAAGTAGCACCTCAGACTGGTCATCATCAAGAAGGCTACAAATAATAAATGCTGTAGGGGATGTGGAGAAATGGCAACCCTCCTGCACTGTTGGTGGGAATGTAAGCTGGTGCAGCCACTGTGGAGACCAGTACGGCAGTTCCTTAAAAAACTAAAAACAGAGTTATCATATGATCCAGCAGTCCAACTCCTGGGCATATTATCTGGAAAAGACAAAAGCTCTAATTTGAAAAGATACATGCACCCCAATGTTCATTGCAGCACTGTTCACAATAGCCAAGACATGGAAGCAAACTATGTGTCCATTGACAGATAAAGAGGATGTAGTGTGTGTGTGTGTGTGTATACACACACACACACACACACACACACACACACACTGGAATATTACTCAGCCATAAAAAAGAATGAAATAATGCCACTTGCAGCAACATGGATGGACCTAGAGATTATCATACTAAGCAAAGTAAATGCACCTTTCAGACGAATACAAATATCGTATGATACCACTTATATGTAGAATGTAAAAAAATGATACAAATTAACTTATTTACAAAACAGAAACAGACTCACAGGCATAGAAAACAAACTTATGGTTACCAAAGGGGAAAGGTGGGGAGGGATAAATTAGGAGTTTGGGATTAGCATATACATACTACTATGTATAAAATAGATAATCAATAAGGACCTACTGTGTAGCACAGGGAACTCTACTCAATATTCTGTCATAACCTATGTGGGAAAAGAATCTGAAAAAGAATGGATATATGTATATGCATAACTGAATGACTTTGCTGTACACCGCAAACTAATACAACACTGTAAATCAACTATACTTCAATGAGAATTTTAAAAAAAAGAATAAATGAAAGAGTTGTACAATTAAAGAGTAAGTGAAAGAGTTTTAGACAGTATAGGAAAACAATTAGTTTATTATTATCATTTCATTTAGAACTCCAATAACAATTAGCTAGTTGAATCAGCAACCCCTCTATCCCCACCATGTACAAACGTAAATCCATTAAATATTAAAAAAGCAAAACAAAACCACAACAAACAAAAACTAAACATAAATTTTTAAAAGGTAGAATCTATGAATAAGTTTGACTCAACTCTCCTAATATATATTTGTGTATATTTATTCAAGATATAAATAATAAATAAATAAATTTAAAAAATGATTAAAGTGGTAAAATTTATGTTTCATGTATTTCATGACAATTTTAGAAAGGAAAAAACCGGCACTAAAACAAAACATATACTGTTTAAAATAATTTCAATATTTAGGTAAAAGTCTAAAAAAATGTTTAGAAGCTAGATGCTGAAACCTACAAAATGTCCATAAAAGAAATCAAAGACCAAAAAAAATGGAGACATACTGTGTTCATTAATTGGAGGACAGAGTAAAGATGCCAATTCTCCCCAAACTGATCTATAGACTTAATGTAAAATCAGTCCAAATCCAAGCAGAATTTTTTGGAGATTTAGACAAGCTGATTCTAAAATTTATATGGATGGTGGAGGAATTAGAAGCTAAAACACTTTTGAAGAAGAATAAAGTTAGAGGAATCACAGTATCCAGTTTTAAGACTTTAAGCTACAGTAATAAGAAGAGAGCAGAATTGTTGAAGAGCTACACTTAGGTCAAAGAAACAGAATAGAACCCAGGAATAGACCCACACAAATATGGCTATTTCCTTTTTGACAAAGGGGCAGAAGCAATTCGGTGGAGAAAGTGTAGCTCTTTCAGCAAATGATATTGGAAAAGTAGGTCATCTTTATAAAAAAAAAAAGTACCTCAATTTAAATCTCACACTTAAACAAAAATTAAAAATGGACTTAAATGTAAACCCTACAACTATAAAACTTCTGGAAAAAATCAAGTAAAAATGTCATGACCTAGGATTAGGTAAAGAGTTTTTAGACATGATATTCCACAAGCATGATCTGTAAAATTTAAGAGGTGACAAATTGCAGTTCGTCAAAAAAATAAAAAGTTTCATGCTTGAAATACAATGTTAAGAAAATGAAAAGACAAGTGGCAGACGGATAAAATATTTACAAGCCATATATCAGACAAAGGTCTTGTATCCAGAATATATAAAGAACACTCAAAGTTCAACAAAAAGAAAAAAAAAAACCCTCAATAAATGGACAAAGAAAAAAATGGGCAAAGGAGTTGAACAATTATTTCGCTAAAGAGGTTATAAGGATAGCCATTAGGGAAGGGCAAACTAAACCATGATGAGATACCATCATGAATGGCAAAAATAAAAAACAGTGAACATACCAAATGCTGGCAAAGATGAGGAGAAACTGGATCTCTCATAGATTGCTGATGGGAGTACAAAATGGTAGAGTCATTCTGGAAAGACAGCTTGGCAGTTATTTTTATAAAGTTAAACATACACTTACCATATGACCCAGCAATCTCCCTCCTGATTATTTTCCCCGAGAAATGAAAACATGTTCACACAAAACCTGTGTGTGAATGTTTACAGCAGCTCTATTCACACCATCAAAGCTTGGAAATAACCCACATGCCTTTTAAAGGGTAAAAGGATAAACAAACTGGGGAACGTCCATGCAATGGAATGCTTAGCAGTAAGAAGGAACAAACTCTTCAACGTGCAATAACTAATCACTCGGCTGAATCTCAAAACATTGAGATTTGCTGGGTGAAAGAAGCAAGTCTCAAAAAGTTACATACTTTGTGATTCCATTTTATGATATTCTTGAAGAGACAAAACTATTGTACTGAAGAACAGATGAATGGTTTCCAGGGACTAGGGGTGGGGGAAGGAGTAAGTATAAAGGGAGAGCATGTGTTTTTTGGGTGTGTTTGCATAATTATGTGTGTATTATATATGTATATGTGTGTGTGTTAAAATTCATAGAACTACACACAAACACATGCACACATGCTAATTTTACTTTATGATAATTTTTTTAAAGTGTTGCCTACTCTACCAGTGAGGCCCAACTAAAATACTACCAGTATCCTTTCCCTTTCCCTGAACTGAAGTGTTAAGCACATTGTTATAAAAGTTCTCTGAAGTTTGGAGATGTTTCTGGAAATTAGGGAATGGTGCCAGCTCCTTACCTAGATATTTTTGATGGTGAGTGGCTGATCGGTACCTAGGCCAGGAGAGTGACAGGGGTCCGCAGTGTGGAGCACGCTTAGGAAAGGGAAAGTGAGGACGTGGCCATCCCAGTTCTCCAGAGCTTTGGGGATCAAGGCGAAAACCCAGCTGGTTTCTGTGACCCAAGTGAGGTTAACTGAGGGATGGGAGCCCAGAGCTTGCCCTTGTGATCACTCTGCAAAGCAGAGTTGCAGGGCCTGAAAGGATATAGCTCGTACTGAGGGCAGAAGCCACAGGAAAGTTTGACTACCCTCCAATGGTCTTTTGGTTTAGCTGTATTGGAGCTGAATGCTGACCATGAACACTCTGTATGCCACCTACAGTGAAATCTCCATTTTAGCAGAGACCATTAAAAACAGAATAATCAAGGTCTAAGTCCTGAGCGCGTCCTCCACCCAGGTGGTATCCAGCTGTGGCCGAGTCTGCATCATTGTGCCGGGAGCTAGACCAGGGAATGGTACCAGAGCAGGGGCCAAGAAAGGAGTGGCCATGGCCAGGCTGCTAGATTCTGTAGACCGCCATCAGCCTCATAAGAAGATGGTCCCCTGAGCTCCAGCACTATTGCTGCTTCTGTAGACAGTGCAGCTCAAAGGAAAAACAGGACCAGGTAAGCAGGGCATGCCAAGCTCTGCAACTGTCTATTTCCAACACAGAGCAGCAGCTGCTCCAGAACAGAAAACTAGCCTGAGCAGGATGCGGAGAGACTGAAGCTTTTAGAAAAGTCTAGGGTTTAAACCAGTATCAGATGGGACTGAGGTATTTTATTATTTTATTCAATGAGATGAAACGGACCCCTCCCCACCTGCCCCAGTACCTAGGGAGATTATGAGAGCAAGCTGATGATCAGGTATTCAAAACCATTAAAAATGTTGTGTTTGTGTAGTGCTGAGTTGAGACCTTCAATCACTCCCATGCCAGAAAGCAGAAAGTTTCGGGAAGAGATTCTGGAGAAAACAAAAAGCAAGAGATGGGAAAGAAATGACAAGTGCCAGGCTTTCCTTTCTGTTGGATCATCTTCCTCTTTTCCAGCCTGCCCAAGTCCCCTGCAGCTCTCTGTGACTGGCCTCCCGTCCAGGGTACCCGCCCAGCCGACTTCTGTCTCCTATAACCATGGAAACTTCTGACCTTGCTCTGTGCCCAGCGCCGCATCCCAAGCCACTGCCTTGAGAACCGATGGAAGAGCAAGTCTACGTGGGCTGCTGTCGCACCTGTGCTTGATGTGAGTGTTTTTGACCAGAGGAGCCCTAAATGTAGCTGACTTTTAGATGACAGCCTCTATATTGTAGATGATGCTTGGAGGGCCCTGACTCCCTGCAACGTCAGGTTTTGTGGAGGTGGGGTTTGTCTTCCTCCTTATTTGTGAATAATGGCAGCTGAAGGAAGTGCGTGCATTTTGAAGTTTGGGGATTTAAGGAATATGTGTTTCAGGTGACGAGAGGAAAAGTTTTAAAAAACACTGTAAAATTTGAGTTTCCAAGAAGTGTAGGAATATCTATATAGAGATTTTTCTGTCACTACCTCTTATTTATCAATATATGGAAAACTGCATCTTCATGTGTAGGATTACTAATTCCTTGCGTCTGTCATCATGGAGACCTGGATCGTCATATGCAGCTCAACATCAGCCTATTAATACAACCAGCAGAGCTTATCAGTGTCACATACGTGTCCATACTGAAGCCCCACTGACCATCGTCTCATCTCACTGCTATTTTTCACTGCTAAGATGGAATTCTGCTTTATGATATCCTCAACTATAAAGTCAACTAAAGGAGGAAAGAGGGACATGACATGTAATACACAGAAGCAACAGGCCTGCAAGGGCCTAAGGCTGAGGAATGGCAGGTGGCTCAGAGGTGCCCACCCTGGTGTCTAGATGTCTCTTTGGCAAGGTGACAACTGCCCCTAGCTGAAGGGTCCTGGCTTCTACCTTCTCTGACTGGCCCTTTCTTTGGCCCCTTTCAATCATCCACAAAGCATAGTAGGGCACATTCATCAGCCTGGGTTTCCTCCATAGCCTTGGCAGGCTTCCCAGACATCAGCCAGGTGCATGCCTCCCACCAGTGGCATCTGCTCATGCCCCATTTGTCCTCACCGCTTCCCAGTTTCCCATCACAGCAGAGAACTTCCTAAAAGAAATAAGTGAAATCATAGTTGGCAGTCTTTATAAATAAACACACATGACCACACCACACTTACAAAACAAACAGGCCAAAGAGATGATAGAGTAATCTAATTGGTCAAGAGCCTTACAGCTAGATAATATTTTAGAAAATAAAAAAAAAGAACATGGCCAATAATTTAATCATTGGCAGCAAGACGAAATTAACAAAATGTCTCAACCAACAAGTATGTTAGATCATAAATACTGGGCTTCAATCAGGAGGAGAAAGGTATTACTATTGTGTTTGTCTGCTGGTGAATTTGTTAAATATGCATTAAAAACATCACTTTGCAGACTTTACACACATGGCTAACCCAGCTTAGAATGTTCTCCTTCTTCTTATCCCTTATTTTAAACACCTCTTCCTTCAAAGTCATGTCCCATCTCCTCCCCAAACTTGCCGATAACTGATAACTCCTTCCCCCATCCTGGATAAGATTCGCCACATCCAGTGATATTTGCTGACCTACACGCCTAACTTGCCCTCTAAGTGCCTTCACAAGGGAACTGCAAACTCTCTGGGGACAGTCACCATTCCTATCACTTCTCTGGTTTCCTTCATTGCGCTTTGTACGTCCAAGGCACAAATAAACTCAATCAATTGTTAAATATTCAAGCTTGTGGCTACACGATGTATCTCTCTCAGTAGATAACTGGAAAGAAAATGAAAGTGCTGATTCCTCTAGACATAGAGGGGCCCCCAAATGGCAGAAGTGGAGGGGACAGTTAATGTATTGAATCTTCCAGTGCTGCCTTGAGCTGCGCTGCGGTGGTCCTCGCACTGTGCTGGTAGTTGGGGGAGGAGGATGAGTAAACTGTGGCCTGTTTCCTCAGATGCAGCAAGAGACCACTGTTTCCCCTGTTTCACCCCTTATGCGCCATCTGCCCAATTTTTATTGCATAGGGATAATATCTGTTCAATTCCTAATGTTTTTGTTTTTTTTGTTGTTGTTTGTTTTTTTTGTTTGTTTGTTTTTGCGGTACACGGGCCTCTCACTGCTGTGGCCTCTCCCGTTACGGAGCACAGGCTCCGGACGCACAGGCTCAGCGGCCATGGCTCATGGGCCCAGCCGCTCCGCAGCATGTGGGATCTTCCCGGACCGGGGCACGAACCCATGTCCCCTACATCGGTAGGCGGAATCTCAACCACTGCACCATCAGGGAAGCCCCCCCTAATGTTTTTTAACGTAGTTTTTTTTTTAAGATTTATTTACTATTTATTTATTTATTTTTGGCTGTGTCGGGTCTTAGTTGCTGCATGTGGAATCTTTCGTTGCAGCACACAGGCTTCTCTCTAGTTGTGGCGTAGGGTTTTTCTCTCTCTAGTTGAGGCGTGCGAGCTCAGTAGTTGTGGCGCGCAGGCTTAGTTGCTCCGCAGCATGTGGGATCTTAGTTCCCCACCAGGAATAGAACCCACGTCCCCTGCATTGGAAGGCGGATTCTTTATCACTGGACCACCAGGGAAGTCCCTAACTTAAATAGTTTTAAAAGGAATCTTTAGAATTTTTATCAATAAATGGCAAACCAGTATCATTTTCTGTAAGTAGAAGGTATATACAAATATTCTTTAAAATACAAAACTTTTAAAAATAAAAATAGTAAAATTGTGTTACTACCTAAGGTCCACACTTTTGGGAAACATTATATTACATCAAAATCCATATTGACCAGTAAGATAGATTAGCCTATATTTCACATAGATATTACTGTATACATATGTTAGGACCCACCTTTGAAAAATCAGCCTTTTCAAGGGGTCATATTTATTTGATTTGATCTGTTTTTCCCCAAATGCAAGAGAAAAGAAAATTTGTTACCACTCAAAATTAGTCAAGAAAAAAGTCTATTAGCCCTACAAAAGTAAACATGCTAATAGTTATTCAGCAAAAAACAAAACTAAGACATCAAGTAGAAAACATGTGTGAGACAGTTGGACTTGAAGGATTCCAAATTAGCTTTAAAAGGCAGAGAAAAACAGCACTAATTCCTGGCTGGCACTTTATTTAAACTTTGTTAAAATCAGAGCTGACAGTTCTATTATTTAACTTTGTTAAAATAAACTTTGTTAAAATCAGAGCAGACAGTATCTGAGAGATACTCCTATTTCTTTATAGATAAAACATTGTAGTTTCTGATACAGGAAAAATCAAGTGTTTATTAATCTGAATATTTTTAAATTGGGCATTCTAGTTAGCTGACTTTAATTATAGCTTACCAAGGGTTAACCAGAAAATATTTTAATTTTAAAAATATTAAAATTCATTATTAAATGAATTTTAATATGCCTTCATATTTTCAAAAGTCATTATCAAAAATAACTTTTGAAAATATGAAGGCATAATTTCTGTCAAAGTTAGCACAGAACAGCAAATGTAAGTAACATTTCTTTGATGATTTGTGATGTTGTGGTGGCCCAGGCTAAATCATTTTCAATGATTTGTTTCCTGAGTACCTGTTCTGAGTGGCCCTTTGCTTTCCCCATGTGATCCCATTCTGCTCTTCCCACATTAGAGTGAGACAGGTACTATGCCCCGCTTTGTGCAGATGAATGAATTGAACCATCGAAAAATGAAATAACTCGTCTGGAGACAAAACAGTGAGCATAACGAGGACTCTCAGACACACCCATCTGATTTCCAAGTTCACAATACCAAGTGTAGCAGAACAGGTGTGCCCAGAATCCTGGCCTAAGGTGCCCCATCAACGTGAGATTCATTCGTCTTAAAATGTTTGAGTTGGGTTTTATTTTTCTTTTAACCCGTTATCATCTGGCAATTTCCCATAAGCCTTAGATACAATACAAAAAGTAATTCAAGTTAATTGAGAACTCCAGGTAGCGGAACTCTAGTTAATTAAGTTTTAATAGCATGTCATTCCTAATAATTAAAGATGCTTTTGTGTGCACCCAGATAAAGTAATATTGGACATGGTCATGCTTATATTGCTTCTTTTGAAGTTAAGGTGGAAACGCTTTAATAACACTGGAGGAATCTAAACGTGGCCCAGCAGACCCTCCTCCTGAATGTTGTGAAGTCGTCCTGAGCCAAGACATGTCCAGGTTAACCCTGTAGAACCGCTCACAGTGTCAGGACGAAAAGTCCTCCTCCCACCGTTATAATATTTCCTCACTATTTCTACATTTCCCCTAAGCATGTGATTCCAAGAATGGAGAAAAATAACCTGCTGGAATCAATGCCTTTGTGACTGTGGCTAGAATCATTCTATCATTAAAACACTGAACATCTACTATTATTGCCACCTGATTGAACACCAGGTGGAACTGCATTAAAATCATTATAGAGTTTTTCTCACTTAAGGCTTATTAGAAAATTAGATTATGCAACCCCTCCCACTTCTGAGGAAATTTTACTTTAAGGATATTTTACTTCTCACAAACCCTAGTAACCTCTGACTGTGTATGAACCATTTCGTCTGCCTCTTTCCTGAATTAGAAAAGCAATTGTTCCTTCAGAAGCACGTTACTATCTGAAGGACAAACGGACAACGAGGCTGTTGGAGCTTCCTTGCAGCGTCAGCTCACGAAGCCCACGAGGTGGCACGGGGCCTGCCCCAGCCTTTGCCCCTGGCTTGTCCAGCTTCCTTCCTACCAGTCGGCCGAGACTGGGGTACAGCTTCCTGCACCCACAAGCAGGGCTATCTCCAACTAGCTGTGAGGGCATGGTTGTCACCGCTTGTGCCTTGATTTCTTTTGTCTGTGAGTAGAAACAAGAATAGACCCTACTTGATGGGGTTCTTATGAAGACCGAATGAAATAATGCACATAACATGATGACATATAAAATGGGCTCAATATATGTTAGCTCTTATTATTAACCTGGAGAATTCCTCCTGGCAGGAAGCTTTTCCTACCCACTCAGACCAGGTAGGGTGCTCCCACTACACACTGCTACAGCATCTTGACCTTCCTTGTAACATTTGTTATACTTTTAATCACCTATTCAATACCTATCTTCTCAGCTAGATGCTAGATTATACACACCACAAGGGCAGGTCTGTCTTTTTTTTTTTTTAATTCCCTGGTGTCTAGCACAGAGCCTGAAACTGAATATTTGTTAAATGAGTGAAAGTTGATTGCTGAAGCTGTAAAACTAATGGGTTCTTTGGGCAGACATTCAACTATCAGTTTTTAAAATTGGTCAATCTGTAGGAACTAGGAATTGAGAGAAATTGGTATTGTGCCACACCTCAGTTTGAGACATAATTCAGAAGAAAAATAATAATAACAGTAGTGGTACCTAAGTTTTCTGTCCCCTCTTTGCTTTATAGTGTATTCATACCTATTACCCCATCTCAGAGGCTCAAAGAATACGAAAGTTGGAAGAAACTCCAGAGCCATCTCATTCAAAGCTCCATGTGAGAGATAGGGAAACAGAAAGCCGTCATTTACCCAGAGTCACAGCATCCTCCAAAATGCCTCCTACAGAAAGAGCACAAGGAAAGCCCTTGGACTCTGACCGTGTGTTCTATGAGCTCAAAATCTTGAATCATAACTTGTGAGGGGATAAGAAATTGCACAAAAATGGGCGGATGGAACTAGAAGATGGAAATACAATCGGATGGTGCAGATAAGGAGTGATGCTCAAGGCCCAGGGTGGGAGCTTTGTCTGATGCTGAAGTGGACCACAGCCCCCAGGGCCATGCAGGCAAGAGCTGCTCCAGAGGAACCTGCAGCAGCTGTGGCTGGGTGACTGATCTCCCTCATATGAGCCAATAGGTGACGGTTGGGCTTATCAGCTCAGTGCGCTGTGCATCATCTAGCTGGCTTGGAGCAGCATGCCCGGCATTCTGTCTCTTCTGTCCACTGCAGATACCTCCCTTTAGCTTCCCAACGTGGAACACCCGGGGGTCCGAAGGAAAATCCCTCCATCATTTGGCACATGGGAAATGCTTTCTGATAATGATGTGGAAGAGAATGGTCTTCCACATGCCTGAAAGTTCAGTCCAGTTCATCTGCCCACACACTGGGAATACAGGACTGACTGCCCAGTCCCCTGATTTTGACTCCTCTGCAGCCTGCATATGGGGGATACCTACCTAGCAGAGGCCCCAGAACACCTGAGCAGAGTGGGTGGCCCAGGGGGATGCTTAGTAATAGCAGAGTTGAAATGGCGGGGAGTTAAGGTCAAGGACTTTTAAAAATAAAGTCAGACTCAGAGAGTCTTTAATTCTCACTTTAACCTTCCTTCTTGACAGCAAGCGGAAGGCGGGCGAAGTGCCTCAGTGCAGCGACACACAGACCGTTGGGAGCTGGTGTGCTGTGACTGTGAGGACTGTGCTGGCACTCTCTCCTGGGCACCGTTGCTTCCTCCCAGGGGATGGTCTGGGTGGGTGAGCATTCCAGGAAGTCTTTCCCACTGTCCCTATCGCTGTCCTGGGTTCCCTCCCCCAAACCCTTGTTATGCTTCATGACTGTATAGAAATGTCTAAGTTTCCATCATATCCAACCCACAGCTCTGAGGGGGACACTTCACACACCCTGAATTAATATCAAGCTAACGTTGGGCAAGTTGTTCTAAACGGTCTAAACTCAGCAAAAGAATAGCCGCCCGGCATCCATAATCATTTACTTTCAGCAGCTTGAATGCAAATGTCATTAAATCTTTACAGTGGTTGCAGTGAATGCCATTCATTTTCATCTGTAGTTTCAAAGATTTACACAGGGGAGTTTTTCAATTTGATATGAACGATAAATCTTATACATCCTGTGGGACCTACTGGCCTATAAAAACTGATTGAGGCAGTTTCCACAAGGGCTTAGCCTGCTTGAAATAACTTGAGAACAAAGCTTCATTCTTCCTACGGGGAAGGAAAAGGGAATAGGAGAATAGGAAGAGGGGGCCAGCCAAGAGCCAGTCAACCAGACTCAGTGGAAGTGCTTGGGCAGAAGCTGTACTTATGCAAAATTCAACAAACTGTGCACAAGTTAAGTGCAAGTCTGTGCAAATGTGGATCCCACCTTCAAGCAAAGGACGTAAGATTTATAGTAAATACTTGAATCTGAGTTGCAACTAACAGGGCCATCTATCATGATAATACCTATAACTTAGACCTTTATCTCCTTTGTGCAGGAACCATGCTACGTGCTGATATCCACTATAAAAAGGATGCTCACAGCAACGGAGGGCACAAAGAAAGTGAGGCTCGGAAAAGCTAAGTCATTTGCCCAAGGTCTCTTAGCTAATGGGTCTTCAACACCAGACCCAACTCCAAACAAGTGTTGCTGTATAAAATACAGGACACTGCTTAAGACTGAATTTCAGATAAACAACAAATAATTGTACTAAAAAGTATGTCCCAAATATTGCTATTTTTATTTGCTAAATTTGGCAACCCTTCTCCAAATCTCATCCTTTGAAGCTATTAGTATGGAATTCTGGTTAGGAGTGAAATGGTCTATTGCCTATATGTGATATTGTGATTTATAGTAAGAAATATGTCTTTGGTCTTGTCCTGTTTCTGGCCCAGGGCTCCTAAAACCCTTGGAATTTCCTAAGGTAAGATCCGAGGAGGTGTCTTTTGTTATGTTATTGAGGTGACTTGGGGGAGGCTCCCAAAGAAGGTGGCTGGTGCCAGAGGAACCTATTCTCTCTCCATCAGAGTTGGAACTTTCAGTCCCTCCCCGCCACCCCATCTAGGGAGGGAGAGGGGCTGGCGATTGAGTTCAATCAATGATTAATCAATTATACTCATGTAATTAAGCCACCGTAAACCCCCAAAAGGACTGGGTTCAGACAGCTTCCATGTTGGTGAACACCTGGAGATTCGGGGGAGTGGTGCCCAGAGAGATCATGGAAGCCCCGTGCCCTTTCCCCAGACTGTCCGCTCTGCATTTCTTCCACCTGGATGTTCCTGAGTTATCTCCTTTATAATAAACTGACGATCTAGTAAGTAGAATGCTTCTCTAAGTTCTGTGACCCACTTGAGCAAGTTAATTGAACCTGAGGAGGGGCCCTCTGGAACCTCCCATCTGTAGCCGGTGGGTCAGAAGCACCAGTGACAGTCTAGACCTGTGACTGATGTCTGAAGCGGGGGAAGGGGCAGTCTTATAGGACCGAGCCCTTAACCTCTGGGATCTGACGCCATCTCCATGTCGGTAGTGTCAGAATTGAATTGAACTGTAGGACACCCAGCTGGTGTCTGAGAATTGCTTGGTGGTGCGGGAAAAACCTCTGCAGGGTGGAATTTGGAGTGGAAGTAGGCCATAGTAAAATAGGTGCTCCAGCCCTATTTTGGATGAATCGTGGTAGCTGCAAGAGGCATAAGACTTAGACAAAATTGTCATGTAGATGATATTTGTTTTGAATATTTGTTCTGTTAAACACAAGGCAACAGGCCCCAAATGGAATTACTTCTGCTGAGCTTCACATCACCAAACCCAGGCTTAACTTTACTAGTTTCAGCCTCTCCCAGGAATAGAGTCTTAAACCCATCCATCAGGATCACCTGGTCAGCACTAGTGAGGTCATCTGCCTGATAGACCCCTGCAGCCCCTACGGGAAAGTGACCTGACACAAGCACCCCACTGTTGGCTGGTATAACTTCCTTGTTCCCACTCCCTTGGGCCTATAAAAGTCTTTCATTTTGTACAGCACCTTGGAGCCCCTTTCTATCTGCTTAGATGGGATGCTGCCTGATTCACGAATCATTGAAGAAAACCACTAAGATCTTTAAAATTTACTAAGTTGAATTTTGTTTTTTAACAGCTCTGAGTGTGGTAAGCCTCACAATGTTTAAACCATTCCCCTCAACACCATCAGCAAAATCATTTGAGCATCTGTCCCCCAAATACACATATTTATTTATGATTGATACGTTAATACTCTCATATTAATATATCTTGTACATTTTAAAGCACAAAATAAAAATGTTAAAGATGAGATATAAAAATATAAGAAGAAGTACCACCTCTTTCTTTCTATACCCAATAGACTGCCCTGAGCACCCCCTTTGGACACTCTGGCCCCATCCTTGTCCTGGGCAAGACTCATAATAACTAAGATTTAGTGAACACCTATGTGTGGTTTTCTCACTTGGTCCTTGTACCAGTTCACGAGCCCCTATTTGCCTTTGGTGAATACTGGGGTGAGGGGCTACTTCAGAGTCTCAGTGACTCACCGAGTCCCACCCTAACCAGCAGAGCTGAGACCTGCAGAGCTGTGCTCTCTCAGCCGGGCTGCCTGTGAGGGAGTTGAGGTGGGAGGGGAGGCAGCTGTACCAGATGCTGGAAGCTGGGGTGATGCTCCCCCCATTTTACCGAAGAAACTGTGGGTAACATTTGCCTGTTGTAACACAGTTAATATGCTTGTTTTGGAATCTGAGACTTGATCCCAGAATCTGTGCTTTTTCCTGCTTTGCTATATATTCTAAGATACCTCTGAACCTGAACCCAAGTATGAATAAAGGTTGGTATTCCCTCCTCAAAAAATAAATAAATAAATAAATAAAAAGGACACTGGAACTAACCAAGCAAACTTAAACCCAGAGAACCACTAGAGTTTTATCCAATACATTTTTGTAAAATCCAAGTTTTCTTTAACTCTTTTTTAACTCTAGGTACACCTGGCTGAAGTGTTTTACCTTTAGAATGTGGTCTAACAATGAAAACCTCTTCAAAACATTCTTGAGTGGCAGGATACTTTATTAGCACGCACTCGTGCCCAGGGAGGTTTCTGTGTCAGGAGCACAGGTCTCCTCAGGACCCTTCCCTTCGGTTAGACACACTGAAGAGCGGTAACAAGTGTCTGGGGAGAGGAGGAGAGGATGCGTGTTCCTGGAAAGGGGCAGAAAGAGAATCCTGTGACTCCTGGGGGGTGCGGGTGAGGGTGAGGCCTGGGGAGTTTTTTTGTTTGTTTGTTTTGGGTTTTTTTTTGTAGTACGCGGGCCTCTCACTGTTGTGGCCTCTCCCATTGCGGAGCACAGGCTCCGGACGCGCAGGCTCAGCGGCCATGGCTCACGGGCCCAGCCGCTCCGCGGCATGTGGGATCTTCCCGGACCGGGGCACGAACCCGCGTCCCCTGCATCGGCAGGCGGACTCTCAACCACTGCGGCACCAGGGAAGCTCAGGGCTGGGGAGTTTTAAGCAGGGGAATAGGGGCGGGAATTAAGGGGAGGCCGTCGTGGTTATGAAGTGGTGCAATGAAGCTGTTGGCCAGGGTTTTTCAGGCTTTGCTATCTTACCTCCCACTTGCTAACCTTGTCTTCAGGACCCTGAGGCACATGGCTTTACTCTTCCAACTACAGAGAGCTCTTTTGCTTTCCTACTTTTCTAAGCTTAAACAATTTTCTGTTTCTCAAGGTCCCATCAGTTCTGGATAGTGGGTGATGAAATCATAGTGAATTCAGATATTAAGCGTATATATAACAGAATTTATGATTAAACAAAGAAAATATAGCCCCATCTTTATGGGTGGAGATGGGGGAGGGTATTCAGGCATTCAGAGAGAAGACCCCACCCCCTACTTCTGTGCTGTCATTCTTCCAGAAGTGCAGAGTCCAGCCCCCAGCCTGGGGCACAGAAGCAGCACAGGGCCTGGGGTGGGACGCAGTCTGGGGAAAGTTCCAGCAGACAGAGAGCTAATCCAAGCAGGGGTCCCCCAGCATCTGCAAACTCCATGCCAGGCATCGTTCCAAGTACTTTAAATGTTAGTACACCCTTAATCCTTGTTTTCTATCAGGCAGGTCCTCACTTAACCTCTGTTTTACAGATGACGAAACTGAGGCACAGAGAGATTAAGTAACTCACCAAGGCCACTCTGGAGGAAGGGGCAGGCAGAGCCAGCCTCTCACCAGAGTCAGGGCCCTGGGGCAGCTCTTCAAGGCTGCGCTCATGCTGACCACGTGCTGAAGGACAGATGTGAGGGCAAGACTTCATTAACTTCTCCTGTCATGACCTTTCTGGATCCTTGGCCCAAAGTTAGCAGACAGGGAGCCCTGAGCATAGCTGAGTTCCAATAGGATGGGGGTTTGCAGCTAGCTTTTAACGTGATTTTAACAAAAGAATGAAATGGCTCTCTCTCTGAGCAGGTTGATGGATTCTGAGGCCTGCTACAGTCAGGAATAACTTATTTTGTCTTTTTCCTGCCCTTAAGAGAAGGCAAAGACTGCTCCACCAGCAGCATAGACAGGCCCAGTGAGGTTATAAAGGGAGGGAAATGAGTGCTTCAAGTTCTTGGCCTGGTCTTCGTGATTAAGAGGCCTAAGAGGTCTTAATAATCATAACGATTCCTCTGGGTGGGAAAGAGGCAGGAAAGCCAATCTACACGTTACTGTTGTGAACCGACAGGTTGTTACCGTCACAGATTTCTAAACGTCATTTTTGTTCAGGAGTCACAGGGGCCTGCTCCCAGCCTGGATCACCTGCTTTGATTTGCTGTCCAAACAGCAGGATCCTTCGTGTCTACAGCAAGATACACTCCCTGCACATTTGCTCATTCACAGAATCGTCCCAGAGTCAAACTGCCTCCCCTGCTTCCTGCAAGAAATAGCTTCTGATTCACCGACTGGTCCGGCATGCAGGGCCCTTTCCTGCATCTCTGTGTCTCTTAGCAACGCCTCCCAAAGCGGCCCTGTTCAGTTGCCATCATCACCTGCCACCTGGGAAAGGAAACCGGCCAGTTCCGGTGCGGAGCCACCACTCTCTAATGCACAGACATGGGACTCTGTGTCCAGATTTTCTGGTCTTGGTTGCAAATTCTCCAGTGTTGCATTAAATTATGCTTATTTTTAAATCCTGGAATGTGTGCTTCTCTCATGATATTTTATTCTTTTCAGTAAATGTAGTTGACTAATTTAAATTTATTTTTTATACTTTCGAATAAAAGATATAAACTAACAAGCCAGAAACCTTAAATATTTTCAGTTTGAAAAGCATTCACTCTCTAAATATGTGACCACATAGTTGTTACGTTCCTTCATAATGAATCATGAAATTCACACATGAACTCAGGAGAAACCACGAACTCAAACCCTCTCTACATTCTATCAATCCAAGCTTTCCTCCCTTCATTCAGATGGCCCATCTCCATTAAGAATCTTCTCCTGACTAAATCACCCCACTGCAGGCCTACACTGATTATTACATAAAGTAGTAGACCTTTATCTTTATTCTGCTGTTTCTTGTATATATATGTCTAAAAATGCCTCTTTGCATATATGTTTGCCTACCACAAACGTTAAGCTTATAGAAAGCAGAAAAAGAATTTTCTGCCTCTGTTTTGTGCTTTATAAAGGACCTACAGAAACATTTAATAATGCTTGAAGTAACTTACAGGTAGTCAACAGTGTAATTCCTGCCATTACTTCTAACTGGATTTATGTGATGCTTTTTTCTCAAAGGGCTCCAGAAGCTGCAAACAACAAGACGACACAATAAACAAAGGCAGCCGGTCCTCAGTGGCTCACAAAACAGCATAAAGGTGGTAGGAAAGCAGTTTGCAGAGAACTATAAGGAAAAGCTCATTTAGTAAAACAGATCGAGGATGAGAAGGGAAAGAATTTTGCCATGAGCTTTCTAATATGGCACGAAAAGTAGACTGATTTATTTAAATAGAAAAAAGTTATTTTACAGGTTGTTTAAAGCATGGAGTAAAGCTGGTTCATTAGGAGAATAGTTACCGCTATTGGGGGTCATTATTCATAAAGATTATTCACAAAGCAGATCCAGAAAACTAGGTCACCAAGCTCAGCCAGAAATACCACTGTTAATTCTTTGGCTACGGGGCCACCCAGGAACTCCTTTAATATTAGTCTAAGCCACAATACATTTTCATAGAAACACCACTAGGCTAAATTTATGACCCCAAAGATAGTTCAAAATTTTATTCTACTTTGGATGGACTCCAAGAGTGCCAACCACCACTTGCTTGCCAAGTTCCTGGCATGGATGGCCTCACAGTTCACTGCCTACAGATGTGAACCGGAGGGATGAAAGCACCTGAGGGAAGAACAGAAGGAATTGGTAAAAGAGGTCATTTAGTGTGGTTTTGCCATAATCTAAAGTTGAGAAATATTTATGGAGCACCTATTATGTGCAATGCATTTTGTAATGCTCAAAAGGCGGGGGGAGTTTTTCTATTTAAATCATAAATTCTATGCGCTGCAATAAGTTTAACTTTTTGAGGTTACAAATATGGAAAAGATCTACTCTATTGTCTATCGTTAGAACACAGCTTCATTTGGGGAAATCTCAAATCCTTGAGTAACTGGAGTTTTCTCCCCCTTCACCTGTCTGTGTCCGCAGGACCTCATCAAACCTCTACATTTCAGAACTAAAGACTCTGAAGAAAATTAGAGCCCCCAGTGTTCAGAGGGAGTTAAGCTGTGTGCCTCAAGGTTTCTTTGACAAGATTAGGAAATGAGAGGCAGATTCAAACATGTAATCTGCAGAGTAACTGTAGGGGGGTCACTTCATAAACACACCCACCCTTCCCTTAATTTCTGTGTTTCTCTCCTGCTTAAAACTCTCCAAAGGCTCCCCAATAATAAATTTAAAAATTTATTATTTTACTTAGAATAAATTTCAAAATCCTTACTGAAAACTAAGAGGCCCTGTGTGATCTGGCCCTGCCTATAGCTCTGAGTAAGCTTCACAGTAACTTATGCTCCCCAGTGACCCTGCAGGTACAGGGGACTCTTCTGCTAACCCTGCCTAGAACCTTCCCTCCCTGATCTTCTCGTGGCTGCCTCCTGTCTGTCACTCAAGGCTTAACTCTGAGGTCACCTTCTGTCATCACACAAACTAAACCATTCATTCGAGCACCCTCCCCTCATCACCCCTTGTTTTACTTTCTTCCAAGCTCTTGTGGCCACGTGAAGTCCTATGCCCGTGTGTTGTTTGTTTGTTCATCATTCCCTGTAGGAGCAAGGACTTTGTCAACTCACTGCTGTACCACCCGTGCCTGGAACATTGCTCGTCACATAGCTGGTGGTCAAGAAATACTTATTGAATGAATGAATCTGGAAGTTATTTCTTCAGCAACTTTATTCATCCCTAGCATGGCCATAGTCACAGAAAGCAACAGTATCATCTCTGAACACACAAAATCAGAAGAGGGACTTCCCTGGTGGCAAAGTGGTTAAGAATCCACCTGCCAGTGCAGGGGACACGGGTTCAAGACCTGGTCCGGGAAGATTCCACATGCCGCAGAGCAACTAAGCCCATGCGCCACAACTACTGAGCCTGAGCTCTAGAGCCCACGAGCCACAGCTACTGAGCCCGCATGCCACAACTACTGAAGCCCACGCGCCTAGAGCTTGTGCTCCGCAACAAGAGAAGCCACCGCAATGAGAAGCCCGCGCACTGCAACAGAGCAGCCCCCGCTCACTGCAACTAGAGAAAGCCCCCGAGCAGCAACGAAGATCCAATGCAGTCAAAAATAAATAAATTAATTAATTTTTTAAATATCAGAGGAAAAAAAATCCTTTCTAAAACTTGTGAGATCTTCTGCTAGCTGAGCCACTCTATCCTTCCGCTGGATGAGCCCATTCAAAACTTCCACTGGTTGAGCCCACTCAAACCTTCCACTGGATAAGCCCACTCAATCCTTCTGCTATATGAGCCACTCAGAACTTCCGCTGGATGAGCCCACTCAATCCTTCCGCTGGAGGAGCCCACTCAGTCCTTCTGCTAGATGAGCCACTCAACTTTTACTTTATGCAATTAACAAACTTGCCTTACAATTTAAACAAATCTGCTGTCTAGTTTCCTGGCCTGTGGTAGATTAAAAAAAGTATATTAGAGGTAGACACACTAATGGCAGCAAGAAGGGATAGGCCAGCATGGAGAAAACTAAAAAGTTACTAAAAGGCAAAAAGAACTGAGAAAACAGAGTATTTGGGGCATTAAGCGTAGAAGCAAACAGTCTCACAGATCTGAAGTTGCCAGCAAGCAATACTGCAGTTACAGTAATTGCTTAAGTTATCAAGAAAATTAAGTTATGTTGTATACATGTATATGTATCTAAGGAAACAGGGAAATAGTAAATGTTAAGTCCTCCTTCGAAAAGTTTTTATCCAAAATGCTATTTTTACTGTTATTTTAAACGGCAAGCAAAATTCGGTTTTCTAAGAGAATTGATTTCTGTGGAACATGTTAGAGGACCTCTTCCTCCCTCCCTCCCTCCTTCCATTGTTTCCTTCCTCCCTCCCTCCCTCCCTCTCTCCATCCCTTCTCACAGAACTGTGTAGCTAACCATGTCTCTTTTACCTTGAGCAGCTAGAAAGCACACAGCCAAATGTGACTTTCAAACATACTGGCTCTGTTGGCCTTTATGTTCTTTTGGGTTCTTTTCCTGATCTTGACCTTTCTTCATCTTGACACTTATTTATGTTTTCCTAGAACTGATTCTTTATTACTGTTTACCTTCACCATTATTTTTATTATTTTTTATTTTTTATTATTTGTGCTATAGTTATTTTTATTATTATTTTTATTATTTTTATTATTTGTGCTATAGTTGTAGGGCACTTTAAATCCTTTATGGAAAAAGATTGAGATCTCTCTGCTTGTGGCATGAGATGGATGGAGTGACATTTTAACTGTTACTTCATCATACAATCAGATTGATAACTCAGTCAAGAGTAACCAAGCTTCTTGCAGACAAAATGGAATTTTCAAATGACAGAACATTGTAAGTGCTTGAATAGGGTCCTGGAGCTTTTTAGCTCACGATCTGCTGGACTTGGTAATTCAAAGGTTAATACAAAATCACACATCCTGAAAATTGAAAGTTAAATTCCAAAAAGTTAAAATTGACTAAATATAATCACAGGATATGTGCACAACACAAAGGGCAGCCAAAAAAGAGCCACAGCTGCTGATTCCTTTAGAACGAAGGAGAGCGAACTTCCTCACAAAGCAGGCTGCAGCGGCCCAGCAGTGGTGACACGGTGGAGCCAGGGTTCTTTCCTTTGCCCATCTCGTGTTTTCACTGATACGGTTCAGTTCAAGGAACATGGCTTCCCCTCACTGTCCTGACTTCTCGGATTCTGTGAGTAGCCCAGGGAGTGGCTGTAATGTTGAACAGATCACACATAGAACCCAAAGGGCTACAGAACCCTGCTTTCACTGAAGGACTTATATTTATGTAAATCATGTAGCATTTTACAGTCTCTAAAAGTCTGCAAGGAAAAAAGTCTTTGAAAGAGAAAACTTACCATATTATGCCCAGTAGCAGATTCTGGAAACAAATCTATTTATAAATCATATCAGGCAATAATTTGATTCTAATACATTGCTTGTTCAGGGATGCTTTTTAAAAAAATCTCCTTAAGAGCTATAAAAACTGGCTTCCCTAAAATCAGAGAGGGCTCAGATAGGACATTTATAGAAAGCAGTGACTTTATAAATTTTAAGTGAAACTCCCTGAAAGTGTCTTTGTCATCTATTGGGTTGGCCGTCCACACCTGCCCCCTTCTCTCCATGTCCCATCAACTTCTAGGACCTGTCCCTCACACAGGTTTACATGGTTATAACCACCTTTGGGCTCTCAGTAGATCTGATAGCACCATATGAGCTGTCCCCACCACAGTAGGTTGGGTGGGCACCAACCCCCAACCTGCACTGGACCAAGAAGCCTCTTTGCAGGGGGATTGGGAAGCAGGTCTGAGGAATCCCAGTCTTTAAGGAGAGGAGATATAAATCTGGAAATTGTGGGTGACCATATTCCTCCCCCTGGAATAGGGGAAGCAGATGTGCAAAAAGAGAAAGAATAGTTCAGAGAAGAGTGCTGGTAAGGGCAGAGAGCAACAGGTGAGTTGAAAAGAGAGACCTGGGGCTTCTCTGGTGGCGCAGTGGTTAAGAATCTGCCTGCCAATGCAGGGGACACGGGTTCGAGCCCTGGTCCAGGAAGATCCCACATGCCGCAGAGCAGCTAAGCCTGTGCACCACAACTACTGAGCCTGAGCGCCTATAGAGCCCGTGCTTCACAACAAGAGAAGCCACCGCAATGAGAAGCCCGCACACTGCAACGAAGAGTAGCCCCTGCTCGCCGCAACTAGAGAAAGTCCACGTGCAGCATCGAAGACCCAACGCAGCCAAAAATTTAAAAAAAGAAACAAAAAAGAGAACTGGATGCCCTGGAGCCCTCATGCCAGGTGATCCTGACGCAGCTGCACCCCCACCCTTGGTTCTACACACCCAACACTTACAGGCAAGGGTTCTCCTCATAATGAATCCCCCTCATTGGGGTTAAGTAGCCTTGTGGGTTTCTATCACACACAACCAAGAATCCTAACTAATCTACAAGTGATAGAACACTTTTGTTCAAGGGCACAAAACTTGAAAGTTAAACTGAGGCAATTGTTGGAACTGATTCCAACTGGCTGAGTGCGGACAAGCCTCTTCTTCATTCTGGGCCTTAATTCTGGAATCGATTTCCAATATTCCCTTTGCTAAGTAATTAAATCACGGGACTAAAAACACAAAACAATCCCTTTCAGCGAATGTATTTCCTTTTAATATGGGAGAATAACAAAACACAACTCCTTTTTGTACAGTTATAAAAAACTCAATTCAGTATTTTGTCCAAATCTCTCAGGGCAAACCTAATACTTAACTCGTGCTACCAATATTTTGTAGAGAAATTTAACACTTGAGATTAGAAAATTGGGTATATATTGGTGTAAATTGTTTAAATATGTATTTTGGTTCCTTTTTAACCTCTGGATCCTGGAGAGGTATCTAATTTTACCAATAGAGGAGTTTCCCAACAGTAGTGACTTCTAAACATGATGGATTTTTAGAGATTTGTCATCAAAAGCTGTAGCTTTGGTAGAGTTTTCACAAACACAGCTGCAAATGGATTGGCAAGAATTTAGAATCTTGAGCTAGTGGGAAGCAAATCACAGTCTGATCTTTTCACATTTCAGATGAGAAGTTGAGACCCAGCATGAGGAGGTCGCCCTTACTTAGCTAACTTGAACCAAAGAGGGGGCCAGACCTGGGTCCCAGCTCCCACCCCGAATCGTTTCTACAAGTCTCAGAGGCAATGTGTGAAGTGGTCCGTGTGCTCTCCGCCCTCTTGTCCCATCAAGATGTGGAGGTGAGATGGGGCCATGAGGGCGGCTCCTGCACAATGACGACAGGACGTCTGTGTGAACGTCGAAGGAAGGGGTAAGGAGAGAAAAAGAGTGAGAGAACATTGTCATGGGAACGCCGAGGCAAACCACAAGATGAAAAAGAGTTGAAACCCATTCTGCTACCTCAGGTTTTATTTACTGAAATAATAAATCAAGACATCTGTGTCAAAACCAATGCAGTGTAAAACAGACTAAAGATAAGCTTTTGAATCTGATCAGCACTGTCTTCTAAATACCAGAATCCTTTAAAAATGATACCACTGCACAGTTATCTACATCACTGTTCAAATTACTATATGGCATTTGTGCAAGCTCTCTCTTCTAGCTTCTTTTAAAACTTCTAAATTGCTCACCAAGAATGACTAATATAATGACAGAATTATCTAGAATTTTATCTTTCTATGAGCAGAACAGTTTCTAAACTCACAACAGGCCAGAAAAGTCAAATTGGCTTAAGAAATTAAGCATTTACTCCAGATGAGATCAACGACCTCCTCCTGGGGATTAGGTGTACCTGGGGGTCAGTACTGAACTTCAGAGGAGAACTTCATTCAACTCGAATCTGGTCAGAGAAAGAAATATCAGGCTTTAGGGAATAGACAGCGAACGATTGTGGCCCTAAAATTTTGTGGTGGGGATTTGTGTTACTGCCCAAAGATGGCACTGACTCCTATCACTGGATGTTAACCCCCTTCCAAGTTTCATTCATTCAACTGATTGTTCAGTGCTGGTCCTATAGAGAACATCCCAGCTCCCGCTGAAATCCCATATCCCCTGAGAGATGCAAGCCCGCTAAGGGTAGCTTCCCTGCCCTGGAGCCGTTTGACAAAATAATTAATATTTAGAGACAAGCGGAGGTAGGTGAAATTAAATTATTTTCATACTTTTATTTCCTTAAACAGTTTCATTACCTTTCTGGATTCGAAGATTCATACTTATCCCAGAAGGTCAGAGCTGGAAAGACCTCAGAGGTCAGACGGGGTAACCTTGCTTTGCTCAGTGAGTCGTCAGGGCGCTTAGCTAGTTGGCTGGCAGAACCAGAGCTTCATTTCATCTCCTGAATCCCAGTGACAGTGACCTTTTCTCTAAATAAAATCTCTCTATCAAAAATTGATACACTTTACAGACATATTTCAGACCCTGTTTTTATTTTAAGGCAAAACAATCCAAGACACAGAGGGTTAAAGCTATTCTCTCTGATCTGCTGTGTACAAGTGGACCCCCCTTCCCCTCAGCACCTCAGGGAATAACTGCTCCCTACCCCCGTCCCTGTGCCCCCGCCCCCAGCCTCCAGGGAGGCCCTTTCTGCCCTGCTTATTCTCACTCTGCCTTCTAAACCCTGAACACTCCTAGCAGCTGGTGATGAAAACTCAAAAAGCTAATTGTTTTTGAGATGAGAGAGGAAGAGAAGAGGAAGACCAAAATAAAGAGGTAAAATCCTTGGGAAATTTAAAGCTACAGGTGGGGTTTGTAGAAATGGAATTTGGGGGGAATTTTTAATATTACTTACTGCTAATTTTCTTTCCTTTTTTTTTTTTAAGTTGCTTTCTTGGGAAGGGAAGCTGTGAAATGGCTCTTTTTTTTTTTTTTCTGGCTGCTTCAGGTCTTAGCTGTGGCATGCGGGATCTTTGTTGAAGCATGCGGGATCTTTTGTTGCAGCGCCCGGGCTTCTCTAGTTGTGGCGTGCGGGTTTTCTCTTCTCTAGCTGTGGCATGCACGTGGGCTCCAGGGCGCATGGGCTCTTTAGTTTGCAGCATGTGGACTCTCTCGTTGAGGCATGCAAGCTCAGTAGTTGTGGCGCGCGGGATTAGTTGCCCCGCGGCATGTGGGATCCTACCTCCCTGAGCAGGGATCGAACCCACGTCCCCTGCACTGGAAGGCGGATTCTTTACCACTAGACCACCAGGGAAGTCTTTCTAATGTCATTTACACACCCAAAGTCATTGTAATTTCAAAACATAAAATATGTAAGATAGGAAGACAGTTTAAAAAATGGAAAATTCCCAAAATGATTGTAGAGAAAGCTATTTTCCCCTCTCATTTGACTTGTGTCTGTTTTCTGTGTCTTTGTATCTTTAGCCCCAAACTCAAGTCACATATCAGCAAGGCTAGGTCACTAGACCTGATAGTCCTGAAGCCCCTTCTCCCATGTCCCAGGAGTGCTTACAGGACCCCAGTCCCGCGGCTGGTGGGCTGCCTTCCGAGGAAGACTCGCCCTCTCAGAAGGCAGTGAGAGCAGAGCTCCAGCCTCTGCATGGACCACAGGAGCTCTGTCCAAGCTGCTGCATCCTGGCCTCAGGACGTAGCAAGTCACTGACCGTCCTCAAGCATCTGTGTCCTCATCCACAAAGTGGGCACAATGATAATGTATAACTTCACAGAGTTGTGAGGTTCTGATAAGAAGGAATCATGCTTTGGAAGCTCTCTGTAGGGCACAGAGAGCTGTAGTTTTCACTAAAGCCTAGTCATGGTTTGGATGAAGAACTAAGTGATTGCTGTACCCGCTCCTTGTGATACTTGGATACATCAGCAATGCTCACTCTGGACCCCATTTGTTTCAACAATAAGGGAGTAAATTTAGCCATTTGGAGAAGAAAGTCTACACTTAGGATCCAGACTTTTTTGCTTGAGAAGTTGATACAAGGACCTCCATCCTATGATACGCATGTAGGAATAGATTTTGCTTCCACATAAGCAATATTTCACTTTAATAAATGTAGTAAATAATCACATTTGTATGAGTGTATTGAGTGAAAGGCCTCTTCACTGGTAGCTCACAGAAGACATTTTTAACCAGTCTGCTGTCACTATGCGGTGACTCACACAGCTAAGTTCCAACTCATGCGAGGACAGGGCGGTGCTTGCGCACCAATCTATCAGACCCAGGGAAACCGTCATGTGCCCAGGGCTGGGCGGATGGAAACCTCTCTTTGTTGATTTCTTCCTTTCTCTAACACCCAAGGCCAGGCAGGGGTCATCTGGCTAATAACAGCCATGAGGCACCTGAGGGACTTGTAGTTCTGAAGGTGCTGATTTTCCAACTCCGTCTTTGCTGTGACAGAGACCGTCACACAGTCTGACCAGCATGGTCAAGGTTAAGTTTAGCCCTGCATTCTCCCCTGACCCCAGAGTCCCCAAACTGACCCCTCTAATTCCATGCTTCCCGGTCCTACCTGCTGTCCCACTGACTTTGCTTCTCTTCTCTCCCCTAAGATAGGGCTACTGAGGGACCCTCACTGGCCCCGTGGCGACTGCCAGGCAGGTGGCATCCTCAGGGCTTTCTGATGGGAAAACTGAGAGCTCTGGTGGTTTGCTCAAGGTTAGGAGTTGAACCTGGGGTTTCCAGGATTTTAGCCAGGAATCTTGCCGTCCTTGCTTTAGATGGGGCAGATGTCTGGGGATCCATTAGCAAAAGTGGCTAAATGGGGCAGACAGGCAGAAATCTACCCACTTGGAACAAGTCCCACAGTGCCTCTCCCTAGAGGACTGGCAACAGCTCTGAGCTTTTCTTATACCTGGAAGGCGGAGGAGAAAGGAGGGGAGATGGAGTTTTCAAGTCATCAGAGCAGCATTAAAGTACACAAACAACTACCGTGTGACCCCACATCCAGAGACTGGGCTCTGACGCACGGATATGTCATTCCTCTTAAATCCCTGTAGGAAACGCAAGATACAAGGACTAGGATGGAATGTAAACCATTTCTTAAGGAAGCATGCTAGCATTTCTCTTCTCCAAGAGTTTCCCTCCAAAGAGAACTTGAGCTCATCTTTTCTCCCCGATTCTCTACTGTGGCTGTAAGGGCTGCCTGTTACGGGGAAAGGGGCAGGAAGGAGGGTGTAGAGGCACGCAGGAGGGAGGCACAGGCTCCAGATGATGCAGCATCACGTCCACACCTCTGGGAGGCCCCTCTCCCGATGCTGTGAATTTCATCCATTTCTCTGGTGACTTCCCCAAGCGTCCCTCCATGTGGACCTTCCACACAGTCCAGCAAGAGGCCCCTCCTCCATCTCATCCCACCAACCCCTCCCTCACCCTCATTGCCTGTATATGGACAAAGTATAGCAAGATGTCCGTGCTATCGGGAAAGAGAAAACAAAAGCATAATTTTTAATTTTGTCCACCCATTTTGGGATCAGTACATCTGAGCTGGGTGGAGAGGGGAGGCTGGGCTCAAGCACCAGCCCAGAGAGGAGGCTGAGTGGAGATGCAGAGAATAAAATGCGAAGAGCAAAGAGTAGGCTTGGCCATGACTGGAGCTGGGAGAGACGCTGGAAACCACCCAGTGCTACCCTTTCCCTTCTGGTGGGAAGGGAAGCAGGGCCTGGAGGCTGACGCCAGGAAGAAAAACATCGACCTGCCGGCAGGGGTGGAAGGTGGTCCACTGGGTACAGATGGGGCTGAGTTCCAAGACTGCACTCCAGTTCTGGAAACCTCGACAAAACCCACCGAAGGCTCCCCAAGTCCCCCTCGCCCATTCCGGAGAACAGGTTTTGCTTCTGCCCTTTCCTTTTTGGGAGCAAGAGGAGGATTTTTGCCTAATCACTTCCCAATTCCTTCATCTGGAGTTGGGGATAGGAGCCTTTGTCTTTCGGGTGGCTATGCAGCTTAACACCCAGCATAAGGGCTGGCACAGCACAGGGCTCAACAAGTGTCCGTGCACCGCCACCAACCTCCCTCTCCGCTTTCCCATAAAGGACGCTAGTCTTTGGCAGAAATCTTGGGAAGGAGCGATACATTCTCTCCTTCCGCAGGATAAGCCGCTCGTGCAGGGAAGGTGGCGGAGCACAGAAGAAGGAGCCAGGCCCACAGCGGACAGGAGACCCCAGCGTGAGGAACTGGGGGCCCTGCGGGCACATCGGCCCCCTCTCTCCACTCTCGCTTCTCTGGGAAGAGCTCGGGTCTCAGGGATTCAGCCACGCGCACTTTCTTACCTTGAGAGGCAGGGCGGCAGGTGGGGCCGGGCAGCTCCTGCTGGTCTGGAGGAGCGCACGATGCCTGCCGAGCCTGGCGCTCCTGGGCCGCGTGGACGTGCCCGAGCCCTCAGCGCTCCGCGGGCGCTCCGGGCGGGGTGCCGGCGCCTCGCCACTTCCCCCGGACCGGGGGCTTTCAGCCGCGGCGGCGGCAGCCAGGGGCTGGGGAAGGGAGCCTCCCACGGCGTCCTGAGCCTTCGGGTCCGTGCCCCACACGTGCCGCGGGGCAGGACCGCCCGGCCAGGGCTTCCAGCCCGCGAAGGGACTGCGGCCACCGTCGCCCATGCCGCGAGCCGGGCTAGGGGGTCTGCGTGGCCGGGGCTGCCGCCGTCCACGGGTCCCGGAGGCAGGGGATCTGCGAGCGCGCCCCCTCCTTGCATCCACGTCCCGGGTTTTCTTCTCTCCCTCTTTCCCCTCGTCGGGAGCAGAGCAACTGGGAGCAGCTGGTGCCTCTGTCCCACGGCCCTGCCTCTGCGGGGGAGGGGCAGCCGGGCCCCGCGGGAGCCCGAGGGCCCGGCCTGCCGAGAAGCCGGTCCCGGGACCCGAGAGAGAGCGTCCCTCTTCCGGGCCCCCTGCGGCCGCAGTCCGGGCGGGAGCCAGGGCGGGGCGGGCGCGCGCCGGGGTGGGCCGCAGCTGCACGGAGAGGAAGGAAGTTTTCATCTGCTGCTGCTCAGCCATGTCCTCCAGGGGCTCAGCTGGTCCAGCCGGGTCGACTTTCAGACCTCGGTGCCCAGGGATGCGAAGGCCGGCAGCTGCGGGCAGGCGTGACCTGGCCCCATGGCTCCACGACGGCCTGAGGAAGCAAATTATACACCTTCAGCCCAGGGGGAGTCTTCCCCCTGGAGTGGGGAAGGAGTGAGGATGGAGGTGACCCAGCCGCGGGTCAGGACTGTGCATGAACAGACAGGCTGGGGGAGCGAGGCTGGGAGGGGACAGTTGGGACTCGGCTGCCCTCTCCCTGGTGTGTCTGATGGCTTTCCTTCTGTTATCCGGCCCCCTCCCCATGTTTGAATTGAAGACACTAAAGTTACTAGTTTCCATGCTTATCCTAAACTCCATATTAGCGACACCTGTTGTTTGGTGTCTGACACTGAGACGGATGCATGTAAAGATGAGCCCCCAGGACACTTCAAAGCTCACTTTCAATCTACCTTTCTCGCATCAGTGACACACAGTTGTAGACAACTTTAATGTTTTAATGAATTTCCACTTGAAATCATGTGGTTATTCAGGAATTCCCCAGGGGGTAGTCCCATAGTCCCACAGCAAAATACTAGGCATCACATACACACACACACAAATAGATAAGTAGAAATAAAGAGATAAAGATGAAAAGGAGAAAATAAGAAAGAGAGAAAGATGAAATAAGAAAATCTATCCAGGTGACAAATCAAGCAGAAGGTTTTTTGTTAAATTATTTTAAGAAATACTTTAGTTTTCTTAAACTGTGAGAACAATAGGAAATCACCTGAAAATTCATCCAGTAATTCACATTTAGTGGGCTACTACAGGCTCAATATCCCTCACAATGGAAAAGAGCCCTTTGAGTCCTGCTGACCTTGATCCTGGGGACAGCATAGCAGTGAGTGGAAAAGGTCTTTTCTTTATCAATTTGAGCTTGACTGGGAGGGAACCAGGAAATGATCCTCTGAGACAAACTGGCACGTGGCCTGGAGAGCTGGCAGCAAACTAGCCTGAGCCACAGCCTCCCAACTCCTGACCATGACCTCCCACGGGCAGCGTACCTTCAGTGGCCGAGGGCACCGGCCCTGACTGACCACCGCTGGCCGGGGCGGCTCCTTGGAAATTCTCAGCCTGGGTGGATGGGGCCCTGTGTTTGTTTTCCTTAAACATCTTCACACAGCTTTTCCACCCAAGTTTATGGAGGCTTCTCCTTGTTTCCAGACAGCTGACAAACGACTCAGTCTACATGTGTCCAGAGCTGTCTGGGCCAGGCTCTGGGCGCTGTAGCCCTTTTATAACAAACACCATGACAGAGAAAATTGCAGCAAAACGTATGGCCAAGTCTCAGACTTATCCATTGAAATTATGACATACTGATCTGATTATATTTATTTTCAACAAAAATCCCATGTGAGTGATGTCTAGGCCTCTTTATGTAACTCACTGTCCTATAAAAGAACTTACTTGGACATTGTAACCACTCAACAAGTATTGTACTAGTTGGTTAACCGATTAACTCTGAATAAGGCCAGGGGGGAGCTCTGTCTTCCTGCAGAACAGGAATTTGGGGAGAAGTACCGTTGTCTTGTCTTAGCTTCCAGGGGTTCGAGCATCACACTAGGTGCTCTGCATTTCTGTTATTCACAGTTCAACCCCATCTTGAGAGGCAGGGGGCAGTGTTTCCACTGCACAGGTGAGGAAGGTGGAGCTCGGGGAGGGGAAATGATTGCCTTTTTACCACAACTGCCCCAGATGGGCAGGGGCTTAAGGAACCATCAGAAGAGAAGTTTCACTTCAACTCCAATCTGCAAATAAAACAATGTACCAGGGGCTTCCCTGGTGGCGCAGTGGTTGAGAGTCCGCCTGCCGATGCAGGGGACACGGGTTCGTGCCCTGGTCCGGGAAGATCCCACATGCCGCGGAGCGGCTGGGCTCGTGAGCCATGGCCGCTGAGCCTGCGCGTCCAGAGCCTGTGCTCCTCAGCGGAAGAGGCCACAACAGTGAGAGGCCCGCGTACTGCAAAAAAAAAAAAAAAAAAAAAAAAAAAAATGTACCACAAAGTCTGTGGTGGTGGTGAGTTCAGGACAATTCTCTCTTCCGACTTGTTATTAGCAAGGCTGCCGCAGAGGTGATTACTGCCAAATGTTTCATGTCTAGGTTGTTTGGGCTGGCCTGGGAGGAGAGTAAACAAATGGCGGGGATGCCACTGGGGGGTTGACAGGAGGGCGGAGGGACTTACCTGGAGGACACGTGTAAGACACCTCCTTAGTATTGGGGGGACTTTTAGGGAGCTGGGGTTCTCTGTGAGAAGTAGGGGCAGGTGCCAGAAAAACATGGGTTTCTGCTGTGATGTAAATAGCACAGGGACTGAGAGCACGAGCTTTGGTGCTACACAGACATTTTTCTGAGCCCACTGTGTGGCTTTGTGACCTTGAGCAAGTTACTTAACCTCTCTGATAATCAGTTTCCTCTTCTCTGCGTTAACAATACCCACTTCATAGGGTTGCTGAGAGGATGAAGTGGAAGTGTCTGTCAACGTCTTGTTTAGCATAGTAACGGGCACAAAAAGGTTTCTCGATAAATGTTAGCATTTCTTAGAATGCATATGCACACACTTTTCAGGCCTAGGAAGTTTGGTTGACCCAATGGAACAATTTGAGCTGTTGCATGAAATCTTTTTTTTTTTAAACCTGCAATGGCAATCATATGCAAGTTTGTACGCTTCCTATCTGATGGGTAAGCATCTGAGAACTGAAGAAGTCACTGCGATGAGGGAAGGGTTAAGGTTAGGGTTAGCAGTGAGTTTGGGGTCTGGAGGTCTGACATGATCATTTATTAGCTGTGACTCACAGCATGTTTCTGACCCTCAGTGGACTTACCTGAGCAAAATATATTTCTGCCCTTTCTGTCTTAAAGAATTGTTTTGAAGGTCAAGGGGGATAATCTGTGTAAGAGTACTCTGTAAACACAAAATTAATATTTATTAAGTCTTTACATCAGGATGGGTGTTGTTATAATAATATCATTAATAATAACTCTAAACTTAACCATCGTCTGATTTCTCTGAAAACTCAAGATCTCTTTGTCTGAAAGGATTCTAAATTGATTTCTCCACCACCACTGACCTTCAAGATTCATAAGGTGTGAAGGCAAACAACAGATAATTTAAACTGGACTCTATTTCTGCTAATGACCTCTTCTCATCACTTCTAGCGAGAAAAGAAGATCTAGAAACTTAACACGGGTGGAGCGGGGAGTGGGCACTGAGGAGAGATGTCAGGGCTTCTCTCTCTCCAACCTTGTGACCTCATGCAGTCGGCAGCTGAGCCCCCTTCCAGAGACGCAGAAAGAGACTGAGAGCACCGGGGTCCGGGGTGCAGCGGAGATTTCATCGGGTCTGGCTCCCTCCTTCCCTCTCTAGACCGGTGGACGGTGCACACAGCTGGTCCAGCCCATCTGCTCCTCTCTCCAAACCTGGGCTCCCTGGAAAGGCCCACCCACCCACATGAGCTGCCTCGCTGCCCAGGGAGCTACTCGCTAAAGTTGTTTCTCTAGCGTTCTTAAGAGCTTAAATGATTTAAGATTGTACAAAATGGTACCTTATCAAGATCTGTTGTCTGAATTGAAGAAAAGTAATTCTCCCAAGAGTAGTGATTCCAGAGAAAGAGTGTTAGAGGACCATGTCCCGGGGGTCCCAAGGGCTCCTGGAAATATTCCATTCAGGAGTGACATCCTCTCCACACGCACTCATTCTCTCAGGGGAGTTCACGCCACCCGTCCTTGGCAACTAAATTTGGAGCCTTCTGGAGTCCCTGTGCCCAGTTTGGTCATGACCTTCCGGCATTAGCACCTGATAAGAAGAGAAGAAGGTGGTAACTATAGTCCTCTCCTGCCAAAGGATATGTTTTGGAAAATGCACTGTTTAAAAATAATTTTCCAAGAATTTTCTTCCTTCTTTTTTTAATTTTTCTTTTTTATTTTTGACTGCATTGGGTCTTCATTGCTGTGTGCGCGTGGGCTTTCTCTAGTTGCAGCGTGTGGGCTTATTGCGGTGGCTTCTCTTGCGTAGCATGGGCTCTAGGCGTGCGGGCTTCAGTAGTTGTGGCTCGCGGGCTTAAACCGTAGACTCAGTAGTTGTGGTGCCCGGGCTTAAGTTGCTCAGCGGCATGTGGGATCTTCCCGGACCAGGGCTCGAACCCGTGTCTCCTGCACTGGCAGGCGGATTCTTAACCACTGCACCACCAGGGAATTCCCGGAAAATGCATTCTTGATTCAAGAAAGAACGAGAGACAAGGCGGAGGTGGGGGTGGGCCAGAGGGAGAGCTTGGCAGAAATGAAGCCTGAATGGTTAGGGAGGCAGAGAGAGTGGACCCGAGCAGAACTCTGTGGGGCCCCCAATTACAAAGGCCTCTCCATGTCCCCTGCCTCTCGTTTGTAGAAAAGCTGAAGTCTCCCAGGCCTCCCTGAGTCCAAAAGAGTGAGCCCAAGCAGCTAATGATCAGGACAATAGGGTCCCAGACTCAGTGTCTGATGCACACTCCTGAGCTGTTTTACAGATACTATAACTGCCACCAGAGGGAAAAAGCTCACTGCATGATGACCAGACTGCAGCCATGATATAACTGCCACACCCTGAGCAGTACTGAGTCTACGGCTAGCACAATTCCAAGAACTGGCCTCAAGAGAATGGGATTAGCACTGTTGCTCATGATCATCTATACCTTTGTGAGCATCAAAGTAATTATAGCTTGCTCTGCCTGTATACATAAGCAGGCAATAAAAACCGTCAGCAAAGAGATACTACGGACACATGTCAACATCTTCCACTCTAAGACCTCAATGCCCTTTCTCAGCATGAAGAAGTTACAGAAGATGTACCTTCGTTCCTAATCCCATAGAAAAGAAATGATATCTGATGGGGGCGGGGGTGGGGGGTGGGGGTGGGGGGGATTTGTAAGTAGCTCTTTGCAGGAAACTGCCCTCAGCAGGAAACCCCCTTTCTTGTTACTTTAGCAAAGCATCTTATGGAAAAACCCCGAACAAACTTTTTGGCTAACCCAATATATTGTAACTAACCTTAAACCAGGCACCTGCATGCTCTGCTCATCTCCAGCCCAAGCACACTTTTCAAATCTTCTGATCACACAATACCTTGCCTAACTTGTTGGTTCTTTCCTTAGATCAGAGAAGTAGAAATGAAGAATAAGTAATTAACAGATGATCAGATCTCTTCCCTAGCTTCCCCTTCAGTAATCTTGTGAACAGACTGTGTGAACAAGACAGTATCTAAAGAAAATCACAAGAAGTTGAGAAGCCTGCACTCAGTGGGGGAGGGTGATGACTCTGACCCCCTATCTAAATGATTAACTGAAATTATGCCCCTTTTTTCCCTTTAAAAACTGTCATGGCTGAGTAGAATCTTCAGAATTGGTCTTGGGACATGAGTCCACCTTCTCCCCAGATTGCGGGCTTTTCTGATTAAAGCATTTTTCCTTTCTACCAACCACTGCCTCTCAGGTATTGATTTTTTGGTTTGTTTGTTTTTGTTGAATTTTTGAATTTTATTTTATTTATTTTTTATACAGCAGGTTCTTGTTAGTTATCTACTTTATACAAATTAGTGTATACATGTCAATCCCAATCTCCCAATTCATCACACCACCACCACCACCACCCTGCTACTATCCCCCCTTGGTGTCTGTATGTTTGTTCTCTACATCTGTGTCTCTATTTCTGCCCTGCAAACCGGTTCATCGGTACCATTTTTCTAGGCTCCACATATATGCGTTAATATACGATATTTGTTTTTCTCTTTCTGACTTACTTCACTCTGTATGACAGTCTCTAGATGCATCCACGTCTCTACAAATGACCCAATTTCATTCCTTTTTATGGTTGAGTACTATTCCATTGTATATATGTACCACATCTTCTTTATCCACTCATCTTTTGATGGGCATTTAGGTTGCTTCCATGACCTGGCTATTGTAAATAGTGCTTCAGTGAACATTGGAGTGCATGTGTCTTTTTGAATTATGGTTTTCTTTGGGTATATGCCCAGTAGTGGGATGGCTGGGTCATATGGTAATTCTATTTTTAGTTTTTTAAGGAACCTCCATACTCGGGTATTGATTTTTGGGTGGTGGGCAGCCAGACCTGAGATCAGTAACAAGACTGATGGCAGGAATCAGCACTGAGCATTCCTGCTCAGGCCGTACAAATAAAGCTTCAGGACTTTCCAGAATATTATGTCTACTGGTTAGAAATGCACCTTCACAGTTGTAGCTTGGTTTCCTCCGTTATCATAAGGAGATTTGCCTAATAGTGAGCTTGATGGTGGTGACAGTGAGAGCTGCCATTTACGAAAAATCTCTTTTATGCCTGACACGGCCAAGGGCACTTTATATATATGACTTCTCACCCCCAGAACAAGGTAAATATTAGACTCTGTCTCAGACAGGAACACAAAATCTGCAGAAGTTAAACTGCTTTCCCAAAGTGACATAGCAATGAGGTGGACCCAGGTCATTCAGGATCCAAAGTCCATGCCCTTTCCACAATGCCACATTGCCTCCCAATGAATATATTTAGAGGACAGCGTTATCTTCCATTTTACAGACAAAGACTTGAGATTTGGAGAGGTTAAAAAAAGAAAATTTTCTCACATCCTCCCCAGGTTCCAGGGGCACGTGGTCCCCTCAACTCCTCCACTCCTTACTTTCTCCAAACCCAGTCCCCTGTGACTATTTTTTCCTCTCCTCCAAAAGCAAGCCGGGCTCATTTCTTCAGGAGATGACACTGTGTCAGATAGTCCCCTTGTGATGACTATTTATGGAGGAACCAGATGGGAACGCTTGGGAAATGCTCTGATTAGAAAGAGGCTTTCATTTCCATCCTGCTTCTATTTCCTTTACTGCCTGCCACCCAACTCCATACACACATGGGTGTGTTCTGAGCGATTCTTTGTATGTTAAGTTGCTATGTGTCTACACTGGCATCTGATCACACAGGCTGATGCTTTTGAAGTAAATGGAAAAATTTCTTGAACAGATCAGAGCACTGGCCTGAGGAACTTGAACGCTCTGTCCTGTGTCGAGCTTAGATGGCCATCCTCTCATTCACGGTTCTGAGACACTTTCTACTATGAGGCGCTGGGCAGTTAGAGGTGGGGTCCTTGCAGGGAGCAGGACCACTCCACCGAGGGGCTGGGGTGGGGGGAGGAGAAGGGCGGCTTGAAGGGGAGGAGTGTGTTTGGGGTCTGTGTTCGCTGAGGCCCGGGTCAGAGCCAGAGGTTGTACCTCTTCACTTGGTCTGTAATTGTCCCTTGGGGAAGCCATCCTCATAGGGCTGTGAGTTTCCTGGAAGGAGGCTTCACGGAAGCTTGATTAGTTGAGTAGCAATGATTTCAAGTGCACATTTTGTAAGTTCCAGGTGAACTTGGTGACGGCGCATTTTGATCCCACGTGCCCAGCACCTCCCATCTGCTCTCCTGTTTAGTCCTCGGGATGCAGAGCCTGAGGCCCAGGGAGGTGGGTCAACTTGTCCCCTGCTGCTGACCAGAGGCAAAGCCAGCCCTCAGCCCTTCTGTCATAACTGCACACAGGGCCCTGATGGCACCAGGTGCCTCCCAGACCCACCCAGGCCACACTCCCTGCCACCCCATCGCATCCTGGCAGTGCCCACCCCATCCTGGCCAGCCAACTATACTGACGCTCTGCACCTGTCTTCCAAGCCCCAGGTCTGCACGCCTATGAGCCTAGGTCCCCAGTGTCTCCAGCGTTGTCAACTCCACAGACAGTGGTTTGCCTGCACCATCCCTGCATTCCCAGACTCTCCTCCCACTCTTCCTCTGTGGGGTCCCCTCAGACAGGACAGGTTCCCCGGGGCCACCGTGCAAAGCCTCCACCCGGACCCTGGCTGAGCTCTCCCCTTCCCTGTCCTCCCCATCCTTGCTAGACACTCTGGCCATCAGTAATACTTCCTTTTCTAGCACTTTCTGCCAGAAACATTGATTCTGATGCCAATGGTAGAAGTAAGAAAGAAAAGACAGGAGAGAAGGAAGTTTTCAAAAGGCTTTAGAAATTTTCTTTTTTCTAACTCCTGACACAGTCTCAAAAGCCATCTGAAATGTTTTAATGTTACAACTCCTCTCCCATAAGTAAAATATTAGGCTAAATTGTAAACTCAGATCAGAACTACATATTGATAATTTTTTAATATACACCAGACTACAAAGTTTATTGAGACTCTACGGAACTATGACTAATTCAGCAGTGAGCCTGAAAATGTGTCTGTATATGTATATGTGTCTGATATATGTGTATATGTGTCTGATATACTTGCATAGTGAGGCACCGTTTACATAGAAGTGAAGGAGGTTTTATCAGGTCTTAATAGGAACAGTTGTACCCATATGATGAGCACCCTCTTTTCACCCTCTGGTAACGGCCCTGCATGAAGGCTTTGAAGGGAAAACACAGTGATCCTCAGCCCTTGTTGGGGAGTTTGATCTTTTGCTCTACTCCCTAATTCCTGAAAGGGTAGAATGATCCAGAAGTCAAGAACCAGTCCCCTGGATCAGTGTTAAACAGAACCTCTGTCCCAAAAAAGGTACAATGTGATCACTTAAGCAATAGGGAGGGAGAAATCTAGAATTAATAAGGCTGGATAATATTGGGGATCCTTACTTGTCCAATGGATTCCCAGCTTCAGTTTTAGGATTTCCCAGCTTCTGCTGTACTTTTTTTTTTAAGTTTCTTAAAATAAATTTATTAATTTTATTTATTTATTTTTGTCTGCATTGGGTCCTCAGGTGCGCAGGCTTTCTCTAGTTGGCAGCACGCAGTGGCTACTCTTTGTTGCAGTGCGCGGGCTTCTCATTGCAGTGGCTTCTTTTGTTGTGGAGCATGGGCTCTAGGCGCGCAGGCTTCAGTAGTTGTGGCTCACAGGCTCAGTAGTTGTGGCTCGCGGGCTCAGTAATTGTGGCACACGGGTTTAGTTACTCTGTGGCATGTGGGATCTTCCCAGACCAGGGCTCGAACCCGTGTCCCCTGCATTGGCAGGTGGATTCTTAACCACTGCGCCACCAGGGAAGCCCTCTGCTGTACTTCTTGACAGGAGCTTCAGGCTGAAGGACTGTCCCCTAACAGAGACAGACCTAGGCTTTGGTCTGGAGAGAGTGATGGAGAGGAAGGAGCCGTGGACCAGACTGCAGTACTAGCCTCACACCTTACCAGTAGCACAGATGTGAGGGTTCAACTTCTGCACGTAAAATTTTTTTTAATTTTTATATTTTAACTTCAGAATGTTACTGAATATATTTTACTTCATAGTGTTACTGAATAATTACCATGTTAGGACCATAGAAGGGAATTTGAATCCTGATGCTTTCTTCTAAGATAAGACAAATAGATTGAACAACTGATGTCATTGCCAGGAAGTGACACAAGTTCACTATTTTAACAAATGCTACCGAGCATCTCCTGTGTGCCAGGTGCTGTGAGTCCTGTGTGACAGGGCTACAGAGGTGAGACTGCACTGTCAGTGCCCAAAGCAGCTTAGACCCTGTGGAGTGCAAACTGCACAGGCAAGTAAACGTCCTTAGAGGCCATGAAACCAAAATGCCACAGGGCTCAGAAGAAAGGACATCATATTAGAGTGGGGAGAGTTAATAGAAGACGGCCTTTGTGGGCTGAATGTTTGTGTCCCTCCAAGATTCACATCGAAACCTAGTCCTAGAGGAATTGTGTTTGGAGGTGGGGCCTTTGGGAGATAATCAGGTCATGAGGGTGGAGCCCCTTTGGTGGGATTAGTGTCCTTACAAGAAGAGGCCAGAGGGCAGTTCCTGCTCTTTCTGCCACGTGAGGACACACCAAGAGTCAGCAGTGGGCAACCAGGAATAGGGATCTCGCCAGACACCAAGTTGGCCAGCACCTTGATCTTGTATTTCCCAACCTCCAGAGCTGTGAGAAATACGTTTCTATTGTTGATAAGCCACTCAGTTTATGGTAGTTTGTGATAGCAGCCCAAGCTGAGACGGAAATGGGGCGCTGCTATAATAAATACTTAAAAATGTGGAAGCAGCTTTGAAACTGGGCAATAAAGGAACTTTTAAAGGCAGTGCTGGTGCAAGCTCAGAAAGGAAAGGAGAGCTGTAGAGAAAGCTTCCATCTCCTTAGAGATCACATAAATAATCATGTACAGAATGTTGGCAGATATATGGATGGAAAAGGCCGTTCTGATGGGGTCTCAGATGGAAACAAGGAACGTGTTACTGGACAATGGAGAAGAGGCAATCCTTCTTATAAATTGGCAAAGAACTTAGCTGAATTGTGTTTGTTTCCTAGTGTTTTGTGGAAGGCAGGACATGGGAGTGATAAAATTGAATATTCAGCTGAGGAGGGTTTTTCTTGTCCGTGTGGCTTTCAGGATCTTAGTTTCCCAACCAGGGATCAAACCCGTGCCCCCTGCAGTGGAAGCTTGGAGTCCTAACCACTGGACCACCAGGGAATTCCTAGCTGAGGAGGCTTCTAAGTGAAGTGTTAAAGGAAAGGCTTGGCTCCTTTTGACTTCTTATAGTAAATTGTGAGAAGAGAGAAATGGCTTGAAGATGGTATTATTAAGCAAAAAGGAACTAGAACTTGAAGATTTGAAAAATTATCATATTACAAAGAAAATGAGAAAGCATGTTTGGAAGAGAACACTTAGGGTGTGGCCAGGCGACTGTTTGATAAGTAGATTAGTATGAGTGTGAACTGCGTCAGAGAAGACTTGAATAGACATTTCTCCAAAGGGGACATACAGATGGCCAACAGGCACATGAAAAGATGCTCCACATCATTAATCATCAGAGAAATGCAAACCAAAACTACAATGATAGATCATCTCACATCTGTCAGAATAGTTATCATCAAGAAGTCTACAAATAACAAATGTTGGTGAGGGTGTGGAGGAAAGGGAGCCCTCGTGGTGCACAATTGGTGGGAATATAAATTGGTGCAGCCGGTATGGAAAACAGTATGGAGATTCCTCAAAAATTAAAAATAGAACTACTATATGATCCAGCAATTCCACTCCTGGGTATATATGCAAGGAAAACGAAAACCCTAATTTGAAAAGACACATGCACCCCAATGTTCATAACAGCATTATTTACAATGACCAAGATATGGAAGCAACCTAAGTGTCCATCAACAGATGAATGGATAAAGAAGATGTGGTATAGGGCTTCCCTGCTGATGCAGTGGTTGAGAGTCCGCCTGCCGTTGCAGGCGACACAGGTTTGTGCCCCAGTCCAGGAAGATCCCACATGCCGTGGAGCGACTGGGCCCATGAGCCATGGCCGCTGGACCTGCGCGTCCGGAGCCTGTGCTCCGCAACGGGAGAGGCCACGACACTGAGAGGCCCGCGTATCGCATAAAAAAAAAAAAAAAAGATGTGGTGTATGTATACAATGGAATATTAGCCATAAAAAAGAATGAAATTTTGCCATTTGCAACAATGTGGATGGACCTAGATGGTATTATGCTTAGTGAAATAAGTCAGAGAAAGCAATTACTGTATGTTATCACTTATATATGGAATCTAAAAAATAGAACAAATGTATGTAACAAAACAGAAACAGACTCACAGATATAGAGAACAAACTAGTGGTTACCAGTGGGGAGAGGGGCACGATGGGGGTATGGGATTAAGAGACACAAACTACTGTGTATAAAATAGGTGAGATAAGAGCCAGCATGGAGCACCAAGGTGTGGTGGGCACGTAGTCATGCCCAGCAGGCAGGTGCAGATGACTCAGGTGTGCAGGTCTGGTTCACCTTCGCCTGGCGGACCAGGCAGAATCAGCAACCTCAACCAGGCATGCGTGGATTTGCTTCTCACCCATGCTCTCTGCATTTCAGAAGGAAATCCTGCAATAGCAGAAAAAAGGCCTTATTTATCTTGATAGGCCACGTCAAGTACAAGAGGAGTGAGGGGTAGAGGGCAGCAAGAAACACTTAAAAGTGCAACTGTTTGAAAACAGAATGCTTTTCATTAGGTCTGTGCAGCTGCTTAAATAATGGAAAATGACTGTTTATTCCATTTAACACACATAGGCATTAAAACCCCTTTTTTTAAACTTTGCTTCACTTATCTCCACCTGGTAGTCAGGGGAGAGGAAAAGGTCCTTGCTTGTGAAGCAACTTGGAAGATGCCAGGAAGGCCTACTTGGCCTAAAAGTTATGCTTATCAGAGTGACATAGACCCAAAAGATCTATCCCCATGGATTCATTTCTCTGGGTTAATCATTGCCTTGGGGGTGAGGGTGGATTCTCCTTTAATACACTAATTACTCTGGGAGGAGCAAACCCACCACACTCTAGTGTCTCGGTGCAAGTGGTTTTCTTAGGCTGCATCCTTAGGAGGGCCCAGGGGTGCAGACTGGAGGAACAAGCCTCACTCACCGCCCCTGGGAGCTCCCCACAAGCCGAGGATCCCGGGCAGCTGAGGAAGATAAAGGGTTAATGAGCTCAGTGTTTCCAGCTGTAGTTGCAGCCTTTTCTTTTAGTCACTTTCTACTTCTAAAATAGCGTAAGTGACGTAAAAAATTTTAAAGATAATTTTCATCCTTTCCAGCTCTTTGTTATTACAAATATTTGCTTCTGAAAGAAACATGTTCGCACGTGTACACTTATGTGACTGTGCTTTTTTGGTTTGTTTTGAGTTTAGCAAGAGGAAAAAACCAGTTAACACTAAAAAAAATCCAGCCAAGCAGAAAATTGGGAACAGCAGCAGCTGTGAGGAGAGATGTGCACACCGGGTACAAATGAGTTTCCTTTCCCCCCCGCCCCGAGACTCTGTCCTCAGTCCTCTGAGTCACCAGAGGCCCATCGGATAGGCGGCCATGGTGTGGGCGGGATGGTGTTGGAGGAGAGAAGGGAGAGAGCCTCCTGAAGAGTCCTGATGGAAGAGGCGCCTCAAGGCTGAGGGTTTCCAGTACCGAGGAGCCGCCCTGGCAGCCCCGGCTCGGAGGGAGAAGGCCCTGCCCCTTCCGGACCCGACAGGTGATCTTGGGCGAGTCACTGGGCTTTCTGATCCTCGTTTTCTCATCTGTAAAATGATAATGGTAATGATGTCTCCCTTGCGGAATAGAAGCAAGGACTAAATGAGATACTATACAAGGAAGCAGTTTGTAGGATGGATACTGCTGTGCACGGATGCATAGATGGCTCTACTCAAGGTTACAATATGTCCCTGAAAGACGTGTCCTCCTGCACGTGGCTCACACCAGTCTTAAAAACGTATAGGGGGCTTCCCTGTTGGCACAGTGGTTGAGAGTCCGCCCGCCGTTGCAGGGGACACGGGTTCGTGCCCCAGTCCGGGAAGATCCCACATGCCGCGGAGCGGCTGGGCCCGTGAGCCATGGCCGCTGAGCCTGCGCGTTCAGAGCCTGAGCTCCGTAACGGCAGAGGCCACAACAGTGAGAGGCCCGAGTACCGCAAAAAACAAACAAACAAAAACGTATAGGAATTAGCCAGTGAAAGAGGAGGGACAGTATTTGTGTTCGCAATGAACAAAACACGCAAAGAAACCCGAGGTCTGCAATGTGCAGGGCCGGCCGGGGCTTGCGGAACTGCGAGGCAGGGTAGCGATGAGTCTCAAGGGGGTTGGGCTCGGTGCCCTGTCAGGTTTGAGGCAGACAGCAGCGGGAGCTGACCCCGCAGGGCATCACGTGCCATGTTAGGGAGCTTGGATTTTTATTCCCTAGAGCAATGTTTATCTACTGTGTTCAATGAAATGTTAACAGACATGTCTGTTAAAGTTTCTATAGTCCAGCAAGTTCAGGATTAAACAGTAAATCCTGTTTCTTTGCTGCAGGACTTGTCAGAGCCTTTACTATGCTAAGGTGCTCCATGAAGCTTCAACAACGGCAGGAACTCTGCCGTATTTCTTCACGTTTGACAGGAGGACCTTTTTCTGACCCTGCCCTCTCTGGAACGCCCACTGCACCAGGGTTTCCATTTTCTAGCTCCACAGTTGGGAAATGCTGCCACTTCAGGGAGTCAGCGTCAGGGTCACTGCATGTCTGTGCTTGTAAATGTTACTGTGCTTTTCCAACCTTTCCTGACCCTCTGTCTGCTCGCCAAGACCCCGTCCCAACCTTCTCTTCTCAAGGGCCCTGCTTCTTCCCCAGTGGATGAGTGTACAAAAAGGATGAAGTCAAGCTGGGCTGGCCCTTGGCTACATCCTAACACATCCACGTCTGCACACTCTGTCCTAATTAGTTCCAGAGATGGCGTTCCTCTTTCCTAGGGTGGACGCCAACATGTCAGTCTAAGAAGAGGAAAGAACTGTCAGCGAAGGGAGGCTACCTGTTCCAGGTCACAGAGTTGAAATAGATGGAGGCCTGGCTAGAACCTGTCTCAGCTGCGGCGGCGGGGCCTTCCGCAGGTCCCACTGCCATCCAGACACCCGGGAGGTAGTCCTGGTCCGAGAACGTGGCAAAGGCACGTCATCAGTACAGCGTTTATACCAGCACAAAATTACTTAGTCAGATCTTGAATATGTGTGGTAGAAATCTCTCAAGTTTCTTTTACCAGAACTATTTTGTTCCCTTTCTTTTCACTACAGTTTCTTCATATAAACCACTCTTAGTCCCAGAACTACCAGGGATTAATATAATGCTTTCTGCCCTAACAATTAAAACAAAAACTAATTTATTGAGCTGCCTTTCACAGGCGCTCTGTCATTTTTGCTCTTTTCCCAGCACTTTCCCTGGTTCCCACCGTGCTGGGGATGCCCAGGAGGTGGGCATGAGACGGGTACCCTAACCCTGCAGCAGCTTCAGCAAGCTCTGCCCTCAGCATCACCACGTAGAACCAAACACTCCGGGGTGTGTTGGCTTCACTTAACATTTTTGGATTTAGAGACAACACATGAATAAAATAGCCATTTAAAGCGCTTTGCCAGAGGTGGCCTCTGGGCATTGAGTCAATGAAACCCCTTTCTTTCTCCGCTGCTCATTTCTCTTGGCACTTAGAGTTAAGCTGTTCCTTGGCCTTTTTCTTTTTCCAGGTACTTTGGGTAGAATTAGTTTCTGCTTATTTGTTTTTAAATACATCTTTAAAATCTGTATGACTGTTTTCGAAGTTTTCAAAACTCATAGCTACTTTAATCACTTTTTCCGGGCACTGTTTCAATCCAGATACTTTGAAGAAACTGGGCCTTAGAGCTGGCACACACATGTCCTGAATAAGGGCCCTTGTTCTCCAAGTTTAAAGCAATCTGATTTGGAAGGAGTGAGACGTTGCTTGTGTTTAAAAATAGCCAGCTGAATATGGGAGGCTTTTTCCAATTACTGTGGAAAGATACTTTCAGGCCCGATTAGCCCCCATACCACAACTATAAATGTTTTACAGCTTGTGGGCATAAATATATTTGAGATAATTTGGGGCAGTCATTCAAAAATTGATCATTTGAACATGACATATCCAAGGCTGAACTATTTGATCAAGTCAAATATTGCTAATTCTTCATGAAGAATATAATTAATTACTATATGTAACTTAGTTCAACCGTACATTTACACAACATATTTACCTTTTTAAAGAATACATGTGTATATATATATTCAAAGAATATATATGTATATAAATATACTTATCTGCTGAATCATTTTTTCTTCCCAGCAGCTTTGCCTCCAATTTCTTTCTGATTTAATCCATCCCTTATGCTGCTGCTTGGGATACCTGCCCATAGCACATGCATGAAGCCATGACAGATAAAGGAATTTATGGCATCTGTAAACGATGATTAGAATGGTGGAGAATGGGATTGAATCTAAGCAAGAGGGGAGCCATTCATGAGGCTACTGATGGACAGGGAAGAAATGGGAGATTCAGTGAAGTGTGAGTCATGATGAGATTGGAAGCCCACGAGGAGGGATACTTGAATAACTAAACTACAAGGACATGGATGGTCTGGGAGCTGGAGGTTGGCCTTCAAGCTTTCAGAGGTGGTGCAGTGTCCAGGGGCAGTGTCTGGGGGCAGCTGTCAGAGTGGGCAGCTGCTGGAGAGGGAAGAAAAGACCATTTGAGACACGACATGAAAAAACCGAGATGCTGGGGAACCTAGATGGCCTCCCCTGGGAATGTCTAAGTCACAAAAAGGATGGAATTTGAGTGGAAGGAAGCCCAGGAACCAGTGAGTGAAGAGGGTGACTGAGAGATGACAGAAACCGGGGAGAAGCCCAGGGAGGGGGTGGGTAGCATGTCCGAGTCACATGAACGTCAGAGGCAAAGGTCTGACAGGAAAATGGGTGCAACTGTGTGGAGGTAGCAGAGGTGGGCACGGAAGCAGCCACCCCCCTTCCTGTGGGCCCCGGTTACATGGCATATGGGAGGAAAAACAACCTTGAGTGTCCGTGGGAGAGCCGTCTCAGAGAACCTCCCCATTTCAGAGGAGAGGCCATGAACAGAAGGCAGACTCAGGCGCATCAGGGCCTGTACAGAGGTGTACAGTGATTGCTCAGGTGAAGGGAGGTGGGGACTCAGGGCCTCTGGCTGCGTGCACAGCGATGAGCCTGCTGGCTTCTTAGAGGGTGGGCTTCAGCCTGGCCGTCTCGGGCCACAGCACTTGTCGTCCAGGGCGGCTGCCCTTCCAGTGTACCCTGTGTGCTTCTGGGTCCTCACGGTCCCCAAGCACACTCTGGATCCTCCCACCTCTGCCCTCTGCCCCCAGCGCCCCACGGGAGATGCCCTATTTCAGTCCCATCTGTCTCCAATGCCTGACACAAAAGCCACCCTTTCTGCAAAATCCTGCAAGTCACTTCCAATCAGAAACAACCACTCTGGCTTCTGGATTTATGTCAGTGGAATTCGAAATGGAATGTTTCAAAACAATTTTTCCCCTGCTCAGCAGAAAACCTTTTTTCTGTGCATTTTTTTTTTTTTTTGCATTATGCGGGCCTCTCACTGCTGTGGCCTCTCCCGTTGCGGAGCGCAGGCTCCGGACGGGCAGGCTCAGCGGCCATGGCTCACGGGCCCAGCCGCTCCGCGGCATGTGGGATCTTCTCGGACCGGGGCACGAACCCACGTCCCCTGCATTGGCAGGCGGACTCTCAACCACTGCGCCACCAGGGAAGCCCTTTTCTGTGCATTTTTGAGGGAGGTGATGTATCTCAAAGGGGGACCCCTGTGTTTCTAAGGCCCCCATGCTTCCCTTCTGGGGAGGGGAACGGGTTTTGTATTGCCTGGGATGGGGGTTCCAGGCCAAGGGAGCATTGGGCCCCCCCTGAGGCTTTGGTGAAGGTCGGGGGGAACTGGGGAGGGACTGTGGAGGGAGTCCGGGGAAAGGGACAGGGGCCGCTCAGAGAGCTCACATGGCTGCGTCCATCCTGAGGCCCGGGAGCTGCTCTCAGGGAGCACGAGGGTGAGGACGGGCAGGGACTGACTGCAGCCCCTCCTGAGGGGGCATCGTCCGTCTGGACCGGAGCCGGCACCTGTCCGATGCCCGGTGCATGCAGGTGCTGGCACTGCCGTGTCCGCAGTCCCCAGCGAGGGGCCTGGTGCCTGTGCGGTTGGGACTCCGTATAGGTTTACTGAGTGAAGCAAACATCCTGTGAGGTGGGTGGGATAGGTCTCATCCTTTGCACTTTACTCCTGGAGATTCTGAGGCATAAGAAGGTTAAGCTGACATCCATATGTTTATTTAAACAGTAACTGACAGGAACAAAACCCAGGCTCCGCAGGGACTGGCGTCATTGCCATTTGTTTTCCCCAGCTACACAGCTTCCCTGAACAGAGATTGAGGCTATGTCAGAAAAGAAAGGCAGAATTTTATGATTCTGTATTAAAATTATCCCTTTGGTAGAGAGATCATTTTCTGTAAAGCATCCCTTTTGTTTGCATAAACAAAAGGCCACTTAAAGACAATGTCCTCATGTGAACCTGTGGTAACCACAGGGTAAGACTTGGAGTGAGTGTGGACAGGACCGGGAGGTGATCTGCAAATTAAAGTGGTTGTAGAGTTAGGCTGGGGTTATGATAAACCTCCTGACTTTTCTTTGATACCTAACTTATTATTTTTATGTTACATTTTCAATAGATGCCTAAGAAAATCTCAACTTTAGAATAAGGCAACAACTAATAGCACTTGTTGAATTGCTGTTAAAAAGAATCACAGGTAAACAATATTTTCTTGTCTCTGCTGCTGGAAGACAGGAAGACAGTTGTTGAGATGGGAGCAGCGTTAGGGAATCCCCAGCCCCTCTCTGGAGGCATTCCACTTGGGATGCAAAAGCCCTGGTGTCAACTGGGGACTCTATGGGTTGAATGCCACTGTCGCAGTTGCCTTTTGTGACTTTGTTCGGGGACGTGCAATTGTGTGGGAGGGTAGAGAAGTGGCTGAAGAGCAGGCCTGGGGGTGGTAGGGGACCACGCTGCCTATGACATTAGCTCCACGTCTTCCTCATCAGACCCAACTCGTCCCCAGTCCCTCCCTGCCCAGCTCTCACCAGCTGTCACCCTGACACTTCCGGCTGGCAGTTCCTGAGCAAGTTCTGATGAAGGCAGATGACAGGGCATCCAGATCCACCAGAGCAGGGCCTTGAATTAGACTCGCTGCCACAGGCCTGGGGGCCAAGGCATCCTCAGGCCCCCAAGTCAGAGCCGTCCCCTGAGTCTTGCATGTAGGAAGCCTGACCAAACTAATGTCTGCTCTTAGAAGGTGGGACAGTGTTTCCCTTTAGACTGTGTGAGTAGCTCCCGTGATGGGGCAAGGAGGGACTTCTGGGGGCCAGTCAGGCTCTCCTTCCTGATCTGGGTGTCACCTGGGTGTGTCCAGTTTGTGAGAATCCCCTGAGCCAGGCAACACTTACGATGCGTCCACTTTTCTGTGTGTAGATTATAATTCAGTAGATCAAAAGTAAAGAAGAAGAGAAGAGAGGGAGGGAGGAAAGGAAAAAGGGAAGGAAGAAGGAAGGGAGAAAGGGAGAGTGATGTAAAGCCAGATCGAGGCACTTGGACCTGATTCAACAGGTAAATGTGTGAACTCCAGTCATCCCATCGGGACAGGACAGGACAGTAGCTTTATTGTAGGAAGATTGATTGTGGAGAGCAGTTGAAATGGGATGAGGCTGAAGCAAGAAAGCAAAGGAAGGGTTACAGTGGCCTTAGTCTGGGGATGAGGCTTAGATTAGATACGTGGGGATGTTAAGAGGGTAGGGGGCCAGTTTCAAGGTAAGCTTTCCATTCATGAGCCCTCATGCAGCACACGCTGTCGGCTGCTTTCATAAGCTATCATTTCATATCGTGCTGCACAACATTAAAATTCACTTTCTTTACACAGTAATCATGATGCTTGCTGTTATCGGCTGGGCAGGGCCCAGGACAGCCCACTTAGACGTGCTCGTCCACAGCTGAGCTCCAGAGCTCCAGCCTGGCGAGCCTCTGCTCCCAGATGTGTGCCCTTTGTCAGGAGGTCCCAAGGTACTCTAGCAGAGACCAACCGTGTGATTGGCAACATGAACCTTGTTTTTTTTGTTTTGCTTTGCTTTGGTTTGGTTTTTAATACATCGTGATAATATTGGTGTCAAATGATTAGCCTGCAAGATAAAACTACTAAGACCAGTTCACAAGATTGATTTAATGGCAGAATACTGAAGATTGAAGAGAATATTGCTTTCCAAAGTATATAATGAAGATTTTAAAGATTGGATTGAACAGATCAAGCTTGTTCTTTGGAAAAATAATATGAAGCACAGGGTATTAGCACAGGGTCCTCAGTAGAATTTAGATTTATGCAAATGTTCAGTGTTCCATAAGCCAAAATTAACAAACTTAGAATGACACAAATCTGTTGAAATATGATGCAAACTAAACATTTTAATGCATCTTTCTAGAATTCAACAGAATGTTGACATCTAAATTTACATTGTGCACCTCATTTAATTTCTGCATGATGAACCAACAGGCAGAAATAGATGAACTGCTGACATGTTGACTTTTTTCCAATTCCTAGAAGGGAAACAAAGGTTTGTAGTCAGAGATCAGGGAGGAGTTCAACTGGTCCATTAGTTTGTGTAAATCCATAATTATGCACACAAGTAATTTCTATGTGCTGCACTAAATGTGTTATTATTATTCAGCTTTGCTGCAATGCCTGTCATTGAAACATAATCTAATTTTATTAAGTTCCTCAAAGCCTGGGAGAGTCTTAGTTACAAGCTGGTTCTCTACTCATTAGCATTGACCTCTATGGTTTGTTTGTTTGGAGTTTTCTTTTTGGCCTTCTGCTCCCAAGTTAACACCCCTTTGTTTCATAATCCATCCTGTCATCATGCCCTCTGCACCCAGAAGAGAGGCAGATGAATGGAAGTATTGATGCCAATTTTACAGCTTCTACAAACAGGCAAGAGGCCTGAATGCCTAGTCACTTGGCTCTGATTTCTTTGGAAACAAAGAAGGGAGGAGTAGAAAGAGGACTTGAGCAGGTATTCAAGGCCTTCATGGACTCACACTAAGCAATGCTGTCTGTAAGATGATTAAACAGTGCACAGCACATAGGAAGTCCTGCACAGATAACACTCATTTTTGTTGTTGTCCCTGGTGTTGGTATTTTGAGGGCCTCTGCTTCAGTCTTGTACTGTCTTGAGACTTGGTCCAAAGGCCCTGTATCCCCACTCGAACTCCCAACCAGCTGAGCAGCCCTCTACCCTCTTCGAAAAGAACAGGAAGAGTCAGTTAAGATGATCAGCAGGACAGGTGGTGCTACGTGAGGATGTGCAAAAGAGGGCACGGCTTCAGCCTGCAAGAGGGACCACAAAACCCACAAAATCAGAGTGGCCTGTGTAAGAGAAACATGGGTACCCCCCAAATCTAGACATATTCACATGACACATGGATTCTAAAGTTTAATGATTAAGCAACAAATAAAATGAATTTTTACTTCATTGAGTTGGTAGTAAACTTATAAAATGCACTACTAGAAAGCTCGGGCAGGAAACATAATTGAATTATAAAAACGGTCAAAATAGCTATTATGAAATTATATTATACAAACTACATAAAAGCTTGGGAAATTATGATGTTATAATTTTAAAAATAAAAAACAGAATTAAAATTAAATGGATATCACAAATACAGTAATATAAAAATATGGAAGCTTGGGACAAAAGATAGAGGGATTTATAAAAATGAAAATAATTGTGGTTAAGATTTGGGGCATTGTTTTGTTTTCTTTATTCAAAAAGGTATTGAATATAATATTGCTTTAAATAAGTGTTTATCTGTTATATTGTTTTCTATTCTTTTACTTCAACTTGTTGGTGTATTAATGTTTTAGGTATGTCTCATAAATAGTATATAGTTGGAATTTTTTCCCTCCCCCTCTCTTTGGTTTACTTTGTTTTTAACTTGTAAGATGATAACACTTATATTCATTGTGATAATTGATATATTTAGATTTGCTTATATGATCTTACGTTATTATTTTGGTCTTACTTTTTCTATGCCACTTTTTTCCCCTTCCTTGCCTTTTAAAAAAATTGACAGAACTTTTATTCACTTTTTTTATCCCCTTTTTTTCTTCTTCTGGTTTGGAAGCTAAATATTCTATTACTATTTTTGCCAATGATATTTCTGGAGTAAACAAAGCCTAACTGTAGTCAATATCTTAATCTTTTCCCCCAAATGCAAGAACATTGTGTTGGTTCTAATTCCACAATTAGACATCGTTTTTATTATAAACTGCATGTTTTCTACTTTATTTTCCTGCAATTCCTTCTTGTGTCTCAGACCTTCCTTCTGGGATCACTTTCCTTGATCTTGAAGTAGGTTCTTTAGAAGTTTCTTTCATAAAGTTCTGCTCCTAGGAACACTGGGCCTTCATCTCAAAAGGTTGTTATTTCACTCTTATTCTTAAAATAGTTTTTCTACGTTGTTACTCAGCTATTGATGATACCATTCCACCATTTCTGTCTCCTTTTTGTGTGTTGAGAAGGCTGCTGTAAGTTTAGTTGTTATTCCTCTGTGGGAAACCTGCATTTTGTCTTTCACTGCTTATCAGGCCTTCTCTTTGCTTAGATATTCTGTAGTTCGTTATGGCGTATCCAAATAATTTCATTTATCCTGTTGGTAAGTTTTCTCTCATCAGAAGTCCCCTTTTCTCTTCAAGTATCACCTCTTTCTATTCTCTCCCTCCGGGACTCTGCTTATACGTTTGGTGGACTTCTCCTTCTATCTTCCACATCCCTTTATCTCTTTCCCATAGTTTATACGTTTAGAATCATATAGTCTCTCTTCAGCTACTATTAATACACTAATCTATCCATTGAGTTTTCAATTTCAACAATTATACTTTTCATTTTAAAAAGTTCTATTACAAATCAAAACTACAATGGGTTATCACCTCACACTGGTCAGAATGGTCATCATCAAGTAGGCTACAAATAATAAAAGCTGGAGAGGGTGTGGAGAAAAGGGAACCCTCCTACAGTGTTGGTGGGAATGTAAATTGGTGTAGCCACTGTGGAGAACAGTATGGAGATTCCTTTAAAAACTAAAAATAGAGTTACCATATGATCCAGCAATCCCACTCCTGGACATCTACCTGGAAAAGACAAAAACTCTAATTCAAAAAGATACATGCACCCCAATGTTCAAAGCAGCACTAGTCACAATAGCCAAGACATGGAAGCAACCTAAGTGTCCATCAACAGATCAATGGATAAAGAAGATGTGGTATATATATAAGATGTGGTACATGTATACAATGGAATATTACTCAGCCATAAGTAAGAATGAAATAATGCCATTTGCAGCAACATGGATGGACCTAGAGATTATCATACTAAAGGAAGTCAGACAAAGAAAGACAAGTATCACACGATATCACTTACATGTGGAATCTAAAAATAAGGATGCAGAAGAACTTATTTACAAAGCAGAAACAGACTCACATACATAGAAAACAAATTTATGGTTACCAAAGTGGAAGCGGAGGGAGGGATAAATTAGGGGCTTGGGATTAGCAGATACACACTACTGTACATAAAACAGAAAAACAACAGGGGCCTACTCTATAGCACAAGGAACTATATTAAATATCTTGTAATAACCTATAATGGAAAAGAATCTGAAGAAGTATATATATACACTTTGTATATGTATATGTATATATTTATATATATACTTATATATATACTTTACATAGATGCTTACATATACATTATATATGTGTGTGTATATAGATATAAATATATATAAATATAAATAAAAATAAATAAATATATATATATATATAAACTGAATCACTTTGCTCTACACCTGAAACTAACACAACATTGTAAATCAACTAAAAATAAAAAAAGTTCTATTAGGTTGTTTTGTAAATCAACCCATCATTTTGTTTCTTGATCAAATTTATGATCCCATTCTTTATTTCCATAAATACTTTGTATTTAAGAATTATGTATTCTTTATCTGAGAATTTAAAAATATGAAATCCTTTGGGGTCTAAGTCTGTTTATCTCCTTTTTCTATGACATGATGTCTTGTTTATTTGTGTGTTTGGTGAACTTTTTGAACTCATATTTGCTTGAGTGCATGGAAGTCATGCAAACTTCATCAGAGAGAACTTGTGCCTCCTTTTGCTACTACTGAAGCTGGCACTGTCTACTTCAGTCCTCTCTGAAACCCCCTGGCTGATGTCAGAACACAGGCTTCCCTCGCCCACCTGGCACTGGCCCAAGGCTGGAGCTCCCGACTGCAGTACAGCTCTCAGCCTTTGCCCTCAGGGAAACACTGCACATCTCATTTGCTTACTGCTCCCAGCTCCTGACTCTGCTTTCAGCTCACTCTGTGGTTAAGGGCTGGGGTCGGGGCTAAAGCCTGCAGGGCTGTGGCATCCTGAAGAGTTCCTTTCCTCCTCATCAGTCCAGCAATCTATCTACAATCTACGAGGTATCTCAAAAGAGATGTCTTCTTCAATGCAAAGTCCTTCAGCACCCAGCACAGTGTTTGACACTGTATTTATTTAAGGAATGGATAAGTAATAAAAATGTTACAAAAATAACAACACAACCACATTCAGTGTGTCAGCCTCTATGTCACTTTTAGAAAGTGGTATCCTATTCCCTATAACCTTACAAGGTCAATATATTTATTATTATTTGTATATTTTACAAATGGTAAATGGCAACTATACCCCTAACACAAGTATATTTTGCTCCACAGTCTATGTACATAATTGCTATGTGTGTTGTTTCAGCATAAATGAATAAATATAAAAATCATTCATTTATTCAATTAATAAATGTTTATTGAGAATTTACTAAGATCCAAACATTGTTTTTAGGTACTGGCAATATAGTAGTGAACAAAACAGAAAACAAGTCTTGCCTGTGTGGAGCTTATATTATTAAGGATGGAGAGAGACAGCACAAACATGTAAGTAAATTTATAATAAGGAATTTATATATAAATTTATAATGTATATATTTATAATGAGGAATTTATATGTATAAATTTATAATTAAGGAAGATTGAGATTGCCAAGGGCTGGGAGGTTCTTACTACTTTACCTTAAGTGATCAGGGAAAGTCTCACTGAGAGTTGATATTTGAGCAGAATAAATGAATGGATGAGTTTAAACTTTAGCTGTCTGAGTACAACATGAGACAAACTACATATAATTTAAACATAAATGGAATAGGATTTCCTTTAACAAATGTCATTTTCATTAATAAAGGGTTGTTTCTGAATATTAATATATTGCATTTATACTGTAATTTCTATTTAAGATAATGAGGTTTCATCTTATTTTAACATTGTAGATCTAGTAGTTTAGAGAATAATGATTAATAACATGGGTTTGAATTCTAATTCATTTCTCCTCAGCTCTGTGACCTTGCGAGGAAGTTACTTTACCTTTTTGGTCTCAGTTTCTTCATCTTTCAAGTGGAAATAAAATATAGTGTCTTCCTTATACAATTATCATGAGGATTAAACAAATCAGTGCATGTAATACACTGAGAACAATGCCTGTAACAAACACTGTATATTATTCTTATTTTACAGTGGTGAAAATCTAGATGCAACTGGTTACTCTAAAACAAGATTGCAAAATCTAAATTCCCTGGCTCCTGAGGGCAGGAAGCCTAACTGCATAAACACGCTTGAATTTTACTTTTGAACCATTGCAACACTTATTTACCATGTTCACGTTTGCTTTCCTCAGAGCGGTTTACATTGCTACCAGGGTTAAAGTCAACAGAGATACCTGGGTTTGCAAAAAAATTGATGGGCAAAACTTTTCCATTGCACTGTTTCCTCCAGTTTGGGGTTCAAATTGTGACTTCTGCTTAGCCAAGGAATGGCATGCGATTCTCTTCCTGAATCCTGTGTGCTTCGTTAGTTTAAGTAGGAGCAATTCTTTCCCCAGAAGAATCACAAATTGCTGAGTGTTTGGGTGCTGGCTCTATTTTCTAAACTTTCACGTTCCCCGCACAGTAGCTGATGGTCATATGTGGCGACTGAACACTTGAAATGTGGTTGGTACAATTCAAGATGGTCTTTAAGTAAAAAATACACACAAGACTTTGAAGCCTTGGTGTGAAAAAAAGAATGTAAGTTATTTCATTATTTTTTATATTAAGTTAATGTTCCTGATATATTAGCTTAAATAAAACATTATTAAAATTAATTTCACTTGCTTCCTTTAACATTTTTAAATGCAGCTACTAGAACATTTTAAGTGGCAAGTGTAGCTCACATATTTCTTTCCTTCATTATTTTCCTCCATTGAGTAGGTCTGAAGACCAAGAAAATGGCATTTTCAGTTCTTAAACTGACCACTTGGCCATTTCAAACTTAAAAATTGGTTCACAGCCAAAAAGATGACTTTACTTCACACTGGCTACATCTGTTATGCTTGAAAACAAAGTGCTAGTTATCTCAATATCCCAAATAAGGTTTTTCAAAATTTGCTCATACTTTTAATTCCATTGAACTTGGATTGGGGGCAGAGGGCTCAGTGGGGAGAGAAAGGGAGCAGATAGAAGGAGAACAGACAGGGATCCTTATCCATCTAAGTTCATTAGGAAACTAGGATGTTTTTTAATCAACTGTTGAGACAAACGATACACTTAATTTAGGTAAAAGTGAGCAATAGAGTGAAAGATTCCCCAGGATTATTTGGATACTCACATACTCACCATGCTGCACCAGATCCAGCAAATACAAAATCCTTCTCTTGGGGTGTAACTAATGAGGATCTATCTCCACATTTGACTAAAAGTCAAATACATCTCTTTCAAGACTCATTGATGGTCCAGCCAGGGTCGCACAGGGGTCGGGGCGCTGCTGTCTCTTGTTCAAGCTCTGCTGTGGAGCTCGAGGGGGACAGAGTGAAGGAGCCACTGGAGAGGACTTTCCACCCAGAGCCCAGAGAGGGTTTCCCTCCGTGCAGAGGAAGAGGGCACAGACTCTTACATTTAATTACAGGTTCACCATCTTTTGCCCACAATTCCAAAGAAATTCCTGAAAACCAAGAGATTTTCAGAATTCATTTGAAGGCAAAACCTGGTCTGAACTGACTGGAGGCTATTCTTAGTCTCCCTTTATCCCAGTTAGTGTGATGTTCATACAGAAACTGCAGACGTGCTGCCGTGTTGGGTTGTGAGCTGCTGCCCCAGCCTCCGTGGGGTGTCACACCATCTGTCACAGTATATCCAAAATAGATTACCTTCATGAAGCCCCAAACATTCAGAACTTGGAAACACATCTGACCCCATGAATCTCAGAGAAGGGACTGTGAGCCTACCTGCGAGTACCACAGCCCAGAAGGCAGGGAGTACCAGACCTCTCCACCTACCAGGGTTTTCTCCTGACTCAGGCTCTTATCCCAGGGTTACTTTTCCCTTCTGTGCTTTAGTTCCTCGTCCACACAATCCTGCCCCAACTCAAAGGGCACTTTGTGGATAACCACAGTTGCCAGATATGTTTCAGACACCCCGTGGTTCTCTTTATGATGTGGGCCAGTCTTTGTTTGCAAGCCTACATGAAATTATAGTAATGAAATTTACCTTCTCTAAACTTACTTAAACAGAAAAAGAATATAGAGGATCTTTTTCATATAACTGCAAAGGAAAAAAGCATCCCATGAGTTAGGAGAAGAAAATAATGTGTGACGTATTGTACTCTTAAGATTATACATTATTTTCAGAAATTTGCAACATTCTAATCTATTGAGAGAGCTTGATTGTTCTCAAATTTCCTATTAAGAATTACGATTTTAATTCATTTTCATGAAAGATTTTAAGGATTTGGGGAAGACCTGGCAACTAAAATGTAATCAAATCTGTTTTATCTTAACCAGGGATTTTTTTTTTTTTTTAAATCCTACACTGTTTCTTTAACAACACTTCTAATTATCTGGCTTTGGTGAAAGCATTTATGGTTTCTTTCTTGGAAACGTTTCCTTAGTGACTATTCATATACCACTCCAGATGGATGTTGCATATTTGTTACTGTTTACAGCCTTTGGCCCTAAATTTCATTTTACATGAAGACAGAACATGAGAAAACTAATCAAAAGGCTGTATACTTTTCTTTCTTTTTTTTTAAAGAAATCTTTCCACTTCTCTCTCCCTGGGAGTGTAAATACGTAAATCTATATATAGCTTATGCTATGCAGTGGTTGCAGTCATATATCTGTCCAGTTACTCTTTGTTTGTATTTGAATATCATTGCTTCAGTGTAAACTCAGAACTCTGGGATCATCAGCCTAGGTAACACACAAGACATGACATAGCTTTCAAACTCTGTGCCCCTTGCAGAAGTCCTGCATGCCAGCCTATTGGGGCCTTCTCCCTCCCACCTGCGTGGGGTCATCTTAGTCGTGCCTTGAAAATTCAGACCAGGGTACCTACTGATGTGGCACCTCTGCAACCCCAGGAAGTCGACACCTGAACGCAGCCCCACTGACACCAGGCCGGTCCCTTACCTGAGATGTCGAGACCCGCCCTTGTGGTCCTTTTCTGGAAGTCCCTCTACCTTAGGACTGGTTGGTCTCCTTTTCCCCATGGAGCTACCACCTGGAGCCTGAGTCTCACTCTGCTTCTCCCGTCTCCCAGTTCTTACTCCAGCTGTAGATCCAGGCATGGCTTCAGGAGAAAGTTCATCTGTCCATTCGCTCCTGGACTTACCCCACCTCACACCATCTAATGTGTTTCTGTCATATTTAAAAATTTGTCTTTTGCCATTAAACTCCATTCTTCTGCCTTTTGTGTTCTTCTTTGGGGAATGAACTCAAATGCGGGCTGCTTTGATTGGATCACCCTTCCCAAACTCCACAGGTGACCAGAGAAAAGGCACTCCATGAGGAAGCAGATGATTTTTCCATGATGTATGGGACCCATGTGCTGTCATGGTTAAGCTGGTGTTTGGGGTTTTGTTCTTGTTTCCTTCTTTCTAATAGTTTCTCAAGTTTCATTTCTGCCTGAGTTTCCCAAGAACACATGTAAGTTCTGCCCTAACCCAGGCTTAGGGCGTGGTAGGCAGCCCTTAAACTGGCTTGTCTATACTTTCTTGCGGGTTTGCATCTGCCCCACCAGCACTGTATTCACTCAGCTTAAACAACGGCATTAAAAAAATATACTTTATGTATTTATATTTTGGCTGTGCCGTGCAGCATGCGGCACAGCCAGGGATCAAACCCACGCACCTCGCAGTGGAAGCCTACCTGGAATCTTAACCACTGGACCACCAGGGAAGTCCCAGACAACTGCATTTTCAAACTCTGAGCTCAACAGCAGTTGCCCTGGGAGCGAAGTGACCCGGGAACTAAGCCCTATGCTGCACTCAATCTGGCAACAGGGATTCTCCACAAACTCCTCCTCAGCAGAAATCTACACTACAGTCTCCTCCACCCATTTGTGTATTTTCTGGATCACAAAGTTTGTTTCAAGTTGTCTCTAAAGCTCCAAATAATAATTTCTGGAGGACAACACTTTTCCCACAATACTTGTTTGGGATATAATTCATAGAACACAAAACTCATCATTTTAAAGTGTTTTTTAGTATATACTAAAGTATATACGAATAAAGTCGTTTTCATATAGTAAAGTATAGACTAATAAAGTGGTTTTCAGTTTATCCACAATGTTATGCAACTATCACCACTGTATAATACCAGAGCATTCTTATTATTCCAAAAACCGCCACACCTGTTACCAGCCACTCACCGTTCTCTCCTCTCCCCATCTCCTAGCAACCACTAATCTACTTTCTCTCTGGACGGATTTGTCTATTCTGGACATTTCATAAATGTCATCGTACAATATGTAGCCTTTTGTGTCTGGCTTTTTCACTTAGCATAATGTTTTTAAGGTTCATCCATGTTGTAGCATGAATCAGGACTTTATTCATGGCTGAATTATATTCCATTGTATGGATATACCAAATTTGTTTAATCATTTATCAGCTGACGGATATTTGAGTTGTTTCCACTTGGGGATATTTTGAAATATTGCTGCTATGAACATTTGTGTACAAGTTTTTGTGTGAACATATATTTTAAATTCTCTTGGATATATACCTAGGAGTGGAATTGCTGGGTCATATGGTAACTCTATGTTCAACTTTTCGAACAAATGCAAAACTGTTTTCCACAGCATCTGCACCATTGTACAATCCCAGCAAGAATGTGGGAGGGTTCCAGTTTCTCCACAGCCTCATCAACGCTTATCATTACCTCTCGTTTAGATTATAGCCATCCTAGTAGGTGTGAAGTGGTATCTCACTGTGGGTTTGATTTGCATTTCCCTAGTGACTAATGATGTTGAGCATCTTTTTATCTGCTTCTTGGCCATTTGTATATATATTTTAGAAGAAATGTCTATTCAAATCTTTTGTCCATTTAAAAAATTGGATTATTTGTCTTTTTATTATTGAGTTGACAACTTCCTTACGTATTCTGGACACTAGACTCTTGTCATATATATGACTTGCAAATATTTTCTCCTGTTCTATCCACTTTTTGATTGTGACTTTTTTTTTTTTGGCTGCATTGGGTCTTCATTCCTGTGTGCGGGCTTTCTCTAGTTGCGGTGAGCGGGGCTACTCTTCGCTGTGGTGCATGGGCTTCTCATTGCGGTGGCTTCTCTTGTTGTGGAGCATGGGCTCTAGGCACATGGGCTTCAGCAGTTGTGGCACGCAGGCTCAGTAGTTGTGGCTCACGGACTCAGTAGTTGTGGCTCACAGGCTTAGTTGCTCCATGGCATGTGGGATCTTCCCAGACCAGGGATCGAACCCATGTCCCCTGTATTGGCAGGCAGATTCTTAACCACTTCGCCACCAGGGAAGTCCCTGATTGTGTCTTTTGATTCACAAAAGGTTTTAATTTTGAGGAGGTTCAGTTTATCTTTTTCATTTGTTTGTTTGTTTGCTTGGAATACCCTCTTTTAAAAAAATTAAATCTATGTGGAACGCCACTATATAAAAAGCGCTCCGGTGAAGCAGAAATGGGGATCTCATATCTGATCATGCAGGAAGCCTTCCAGCACATCAGGTTCTATGGCATCTGATGAGGTCCTGGAAGCTTTTAGAGCTGATCTCTAAATATCAGCTTTGCACTCCTCACCTTTCCCAGTGATCTATATAACACGTGGGTTATTCTACTGTCTCACAGCAGTGAGAAAGAAAATAAGTGAATGTGGGAAAGTGTTTTGTGAACTTAAAGGGGCATCAAAAAATGGAAGTCAGAGATCATAGAAATCGGAGTAAAAAGACTATTAAAGATTATGTAGAAATAAAAACTGAGGTCTTGAAGAGTCATTTTCAAAGTGCTGTCTCTTGATCATTGCTGGAGAGCTTAAAGGCTCTTTCATGGAGTGTGTGAGGTGAAAACTATTTCCATAATAATAATAACTATTTTCATAATAATTCTAAGACATTATTTGCCCTTTTCACCCTCATCCTCTCACAAGTATACAGAAAAGTTTCCCATGGTGTCATTATTACAAAATCTAATGGAATGTGTGCTTTTGTATTCTTGTGTTTTGTAACTTTTTCAGATTTAATTTATAATATATATCTAATATACATCTATCTATCTATTATCTATCCACCTACTTACCTACCTACCTATCTCTCAAGTAACACAAGCAAAGAGCTCTTAAGGGTCTTAATAATTTTTAGCAGTGTAAAGTGGTCCAGAGATCCAAAAGTTTGTAAATGTTGGTCTAAAGAGATTAAATAACATAACTAACTATATTTTCTGTGACATGTTTTATTTTCGCTATTCTGGAAAGAAAACAAAAGGTTAAAAACAGTATGGACTACATAGTTGTATACAAGCTTAAAAATCATTCATCGTACATATAAGAACTGGGCAATTTAGACACTTTACTATATTCATGTTATGCCTCAATTGAAAAGTAATTTTAAAATTTGGACATAAAAAAGAGTTCTGGTAGAGAGAAGAATTAGAAAATAAGTAGCTGCACAGATCCCAGGTAATTGTCTAGGTCAATAAAAGCAAGAGTGATTTGACAGAAGCAGATTGTACCTCCCTACTAACTATTATCTCATTCCTAGAGAATCCTCACCTTAGATTCTCACTCTAAAGAAACTGAAGGAGAAAATATCTCAAGAATGATGGGAGGGTTCTGTCAGTGCACTGATAAACAAAAAAGTTGGCTGTTTAAGAAGGTGGAAGGAGACACATGTGCAGACTGGAGAAGGGACCCACGATCAGGAACAGATAGCTAGTGAAATTGTACTTGGGATTTAACCAGCTTGTTGTGTTTTTCTACCCCAGCCCTACTCGGACTATGTGATGCAGACCAACACTTGCCTTGGGAAGAGTGTTGTCAGAAATGAGGCAAATTTTAAGCACTAATAACCTGGGGGTGAGGTGATGGTGACTCTGGAACAGGTCCCTTTTCATCCCCTCGACTCATTAAAGAGCTCAAAGATTCGGGGAGAGGGAGAGAGGGAGAGAGGGGATGAGAGGAAGACTACAATGAGAAGTAGTGCAAAGACCAAGCTCTGTGCCCCCATCTCCACCCCCCAGAACAAGTTGGTGGGGACCCAGTGGAAACTAGTTTGGGGGTCCAAAGGAGAAAAGACCTGGGTTGTAGCCTATGGGGAGCAGTAGCCAGCCTTGGAGAGACTGCTTACCCTACTCTGTGCCATCTTGGGTTATAAAGCAAAGATTAGGACATGTGAGCCTCAACAGGCAACCTCATTCAACACCACGACTCCAGTTGTATCTTACGTACCAGCAATTTCCAAATGGTATCTCCAGGCCAAACTTTCTCTTCTCAACTTTAGACTAAGACATGTGGCTGCCTACTCAACACATGCATTCAGATCTCTCACAGTGTCACAAATTTAACATGTCAAAAATCCAGTTTATGACCTTTCCCATGCAAACTGCTCCTTTGCCATTGTTTCCAGTATAAGTTAATGACATCATTCCCTAGCTCAGTAAAATTGACACCTCCACTTGGATATTTAATAGACATCTCAAAGGACAAAAAACTCTCGACTTTTTACACCTAGTCTTTACCATCTCCGTAAAAAGGTCTGTCTCCTCTCTTCCACTCATTCTCCGTCCCCAATCCCAGCACAAAACTCTGTTGTTTCTGTCCCCACTTTAGAGATCTGACCACTGTTCTTCACCTCCTCTGCCACCAGCCAAGGCACCCTCACTTCCTGCCTGGGCAAATGCAAGCTCCTTGGAAAGGTCTCCCGCTTCCACAGCAGGAATCATCCATTCTCCACATGGCAGCCAGAGAGAATTTTTTAAATACTGATCTTTCCAGGGGCATCGCATTACACTTAGAATGAAATCACAACTCCTGGTTTACAAAGCTCTCTGTACTCTGGCCCTTCTCTACTTCTTTAAGTTTATCCCATTCCACTCTCCATTCACCCACTAAGTCCAACCACAGGGGTTTCTCTGTGTTCCTAGGGTTTCCAGATAACATACAGGATGCCCAGTTAAATTCTTTTTTTAATTAATATACTTTGATTTTTAGAGCAATTGAGCAGAAAGTAGAGTTTCCATATACCCCCTCCACCTCCCCACACAATTTTCCCTGTTGATATCTTGTGATACATTTGTTACAACTGGTGAATCAATATTAACACATTATTATTAAATAAAGTCCATAGTTCACTCTTTATGTTGTACACTTCTCTAGGTTTTGGCAAATGTATAATGACATGTGCTTAATGGCACATGTTTATCTTTTTTGGAGTTACATTATCACACAGAATAGTTTCACTGACCTAATGATCCCGGGTGCCCCAGCTACTCAACTCCCCTCTGATTCCCCTCCAACCCCTGGTAATTGTTGACCATTTTATTCTCTATAGTTTTGCCTCTTCCAGAAAGTCATATTGTTGGAATTATACAGTATGTACCCTTTCCAGACTGGCTTCTTTCACTTAGCAGAATACATTTAAGGTTCTTCCATGTTTTTGTGGCTTGATAGTTCATTTCTTCTTGTTGCTGAGCAATATTCCACTGTATGGATATATCAACCTTCGTTTCTATTTACCTATTGAAGAATATCTTTATTGCTTCCAAGGCTTGGCAATTATGAATAAAGCTGCTATAAACACTCACGTGCAGGTTTTTTGTAGATAAAAGTTTTCAGCTCATTTGAGTAAATATCAAGGAGCAAGATTGCTGGATTGTATGGTTGGAGTATGATTAGCATTGTAAGAAACTGCCAAACTGTCTTCTGAAGTGGCTGTACCATTTTGCATTCCCATCAGTAATGCATGAGAGTTCCCATTGCTCCACAGCCTCACCAGCATTTGGTGGTGTCAGTGTTTTAGATTCTAATCATTCTAATAGCTGTGTAGTTTGTTAGGAAATTTGCAATTTCCTGATGACATAAGATGTTGAACATTTTTTCAGAGGCTTATTTGCCACCTGTGTATGTTCTTTGATGAGTGTCTATTCAGATATTTTACTTTCTTTATAATTGGATTATTTGTTTTCTTATTGTTGAGTTTTAAGAGTTCTTTGTGCTATTTTGAATACAAGTTCTTTACTTGTATGTTTTGCAAATATTTTCTCTCAGTTTTTGGCTTGTTCTTTCATTCTCTTAACCATATCTTTCAACAGAAGTTTTTTGTTTGTTTGTTTGTTTGTTTTTTGCGGTACGCGGGCCTCTCACCGTTGAGGCCTCTCCCGCTGCGGAGCACAGGCTCCGGACGTGCAGGCTCAGCGGCCATGGCTCACAGGCCCAGCCGCTCTGCAGCATGTGGGATCCTCCCGGACCAGGCACGAACCCGTGTCCCCTGCATCGGCAGGCAGACTCGCAACCACTGCGCCACCAGGGAAGCCCTCAACAGAAGTTTTTAATTTTAATGAAATTCTACTTAACGAATTTTTCTTTCATGGATTGTGCTGTTAGGTGTTGTATCTAAAAAGTCATCATCAAATGCGCCACTTAGATGTTCTTATATCTTATCTTCCAGAAGTTTTATAGTTTTAAATTTTATATTTAGGTCTATGTTCCATTTTGAGCTAATTTTGGGGAAGAGTGTAAGGTCTAGGTCTAGATTAATTTTTTGCATGTGGATGTCCAGTTCTTCTAGCACCATTTGTTGGAAAGACTATCCTTTCTCTGTTGAATTGCCTTTGCATCTCTGTCAAAGAACCATTGACTATACTTATGCAGGTCTAATCCTGAACTCTCTATTCTGTTCTACTGGCCATTTATTCTTTCACCAGTACTACACTGTCTTGATTACTGTAGCTTTACAGTCTTGATGTTGAGTAATGTCAGTCCTCCAACTTTGTTCTTCTTCAATATTATGTTGGATATTGTGGGTATTTTGCCTATCCATACAAACTTTAGAATCAGTTTCTTGATAACCACAAAATAACTTCCTGGTATTTTCATTGGTACTGCACTGACTCTATAGGTCAGGATGAGAAGCACCGACATCTTGACAATAGTCTCTGCCTATCCTTGAACTTATTTAGATCTTCTTTGATTTCTTTCATCAAAGCTCTTTTTAGTTTTCTTCATATAGATCTTGTACATATTTTGTTAGGTTTATATATTCCTAAGTCTAAGTGTTTCTTTCTTTATTCTTTTTCTCTCTTTCTTTTTTTTGGTAGTAATGCAAATGATATTGTGTTTTTAATTTAAAATTCCAATTGTTGGGAATTCCCTGGTGGTCCAGTGGTTAATGTGGACATGGGGTTCGATCCCTGATTGGGGAACTAAGATCCCACAAGCCGTGTGGTATAGCCAAAAAATTAAAAATTAAAAAATAAATAGAATAAAATAAAATTCCAATTTTTCATTGCTGATATATAGGAAAGCAGTTGACTTTTGTATATTAAACTTGTGTCCACAAATCTTCATGTAATTTCTATTAGTTCTAAGAATTTGTGGTTGATTCTTTAGGAGTTTTCTACATGCACCCAGTTAAATTTGAATTTCAGATAAACAACAAAGTTATTTTTTTCTTGGTATAAGTATGTTCCAAATATTGTACGGGACATATTAATACTAAAATAAAAATAGTTGGTTATCTAAAATTCAAATTTAACTGGATATCTTGTATTTTTATTTCTATATCTGGCAACCCTACCAATTTCTCATTTCACTAAGCTCATTTTTGCCTTGGAGAATTTCAGCAAATAGTCCCTCTTCCTGTCATGCTGTTTCTCCTACTTTGCACAGTTGTCTTGTTCTTGTTCTTCAGAACTTAGTTTAAATGTCATCTCCTCAGACAGGTCCCCCTGGCCACCCAGTCCAATCCAAAGTCTCCTCCTCTATCACATCAGCCTATTTTAATGCTTTGTTTAGCAGCCATCACTTAACGATTTATTGAGTAATTGACCCATTGATTGTCTGTCTCCTCCCCACGTCTCACTAAGGTGCCTTTTCTTGCTCAGCACTGCACCTTCAATACCTAGAATGCTGCCTGTCATTTGTAGGTGCTCAATAAATATTCGTTAAATTGATAATTGAATGAAAGTACTTTACGCCACAAAGCTGAGTATTTAATCCTTCCTCTTTTTCCTTTGTGTTTATATCCAATCACCAAATCATGTCCAAAAATCCCACCAAAGGTATCTCCAACCCATCCTTTCTCCTTAGGACTGCAGTGTCAGTCCTCTGACTCAGTCCTCAGCTGGGGAGGAAACTCTCACTATCTTAGCATCCTAAATTGAATGGTGCCATGCATCTCCTGCACACTAAATTTTCTTTTAGTGTCTTCTTCTCTTAGACTAAGCTCCACAAAGGAGGAACTGTGTCTGGGGGCTGCTGTGTCCTCTGTGCCTGGTGTGGAGACTGACACATAGTAAATATTCAGTAAGTGTTATCCATTATTATTTTAGAGTAGCAACAATAGTCATTTATTAAAACCCATTTCACTTCAGTGAAAGATGCCTACTAACTAGAATTTGAATTAAATATAATCTTACCAGTGACATTCATGTCATGGCTCATTCATCAGTTATAACTCCGGGCTGGCTATGGATTCAGAATTTAGCAAAAATCAACAGAAAGCTTTCTGTGAGAATCAGTTGGCTAAATGGAATTGATGATAAAGAGCACTGTATATTTTATTATTTCTAAATTGTGTTACATATCCTTTATATCAGTTATAGACATATATTGACACACACGTACCTACAAATACCTTTTTTTTGGAGCTGGTTGTTAAACATCTACTGATACACTACTGCTTGTGGTGGTTTTATCAGACGTGAATTTTTCCAATTAAAAAGTTTGGTGGACATAAACTTGATGGGCAGAAAATGCTATATCCTTGTCATTTTTCTCTGTGTTTACATGATTCTGTACTAGTTTCCTGTGGCTGCTATAACAAAGTACTACAAAGAGTGTGTCTTAAAACAACGGAACTTCATTCTCTCACAGTTCTGAAGGCTAGAAGTCTGAGACCAAGGAGGCAGCAGGGCCATGCCCCCTCTGAGGCTCTGGGTAGAACCCTTCACTGCCTCGTCCTAGCTCCTGGGGGCGGCTGGTGATCCTTGGTGCTCCTTGGCTTGGAGCTGCCCCTCTCCATCTCTGCCTCTGCGGTCACATGGCTTCTCCCCTGGGCCTTCCTACTGTCTTGTCTTGAGGGCGCCAGCCATGTTGGAGTAGGGCCCCTTCACCCCAGGATGGCCTCCTCTTAACTAACTGCATCTGCAGTGACCCTGTTTCCAGTAAGGTCACACACTGGGGGTTAGAACTTCAACATAGCTTCTGGGGGGACACAATTCAACTCAACAATTATTAACGAAGAATAGATTTAGGTAAGATTCCTTATAAGATCGAACTTAATGAAGTCTGTTTATCTTTGATTTCAATTAGAACAAAGCACAGGAAACACTGCTTACACTCCCTTTCTCTCCTACCCTTCCTGCTTTCCCAATGCAATGCAATTCTTAGAATATCGAGGTGATCACTGCATAATAACTGCTTGGATTCACAGTTCTATCTGACAGCAAAAGTGCTTCCAGTGTGGATACTGGAATAGAGGCTTTGTGACCAGACAGACCTGAGTTCAAATGCCAGACAGATCTTATCAGTTCTGTGACCTTGGGAATAGTACTTCAACCTCTTTAGACTTCAGTGTTCTCATCTGTAAAACGGAGATACTAATATCTATTCAGTAGCACTGCTGTGAGGATTTTATGGGATAACAGACTATGCCTGACACGTAGTAAGAGCTCATTTAAAGTAGCTGTTATTACTATTGGTTTTTTTTTTGCTGTTGTTGTTACTTGATAAATCCCAGTCAGTCATCTTGTTTTAAGTAATTATTCCTCACCTGATGGAGTGTCTGCTGCAGAGAATCACGTGGGGAAATCAGTGAGGCAGGACCAGACAGACGGGGCCCGGGAGGACCAGTTCTACAGCCCCCGGGGATGGGGGTGGGGGGCTCTGGAGCTAGAGTGGCCCCAGCTGGAGCGAGGGCGCTGCACTTTTAGACGCCCACAGCAGCCAGTCACTGGACGTGGGCTCCCCAGCGAGGGGAGCGTGACCGCGGACGAGGATGCCCCTGCAGAGGCCAGCGGTCCGGGGCAGGGAGTGAGCTGCTAGCTGCCATCGCCCACGCTTTCCACGGCGGGGAGGAGCTCTTTAGTCCCTGGAGGGCGGGGTCTGCGTCGTGCATCACAGCGGCCCCTACAGCGTCCAGTAGATGTAGGATTTTCTCCCCTGCCCCCAAAGAAGTAGGCTTCTTAAGTAAATAATTTCACAGTCACATCTGCGAAGCTTTCTTCACAAACCCCAAATTCTCAAGTCCTTTCTCCACACTTGTTTACTTCAGGGGAAACTGGCTTCAGCGGAAAGAAGACTGACCTTGTCACAGAGGCAGGCAGGCAGGCTTATCTCACGGGTCACCAGCGTGCCAGACCCTCACCAAGCTCGGCGGAGCGCAGAGTCTCGTCCACGTGAAGGCTGTAATAGCGCACGTGGTGTGGTGTGCCTGGGTGTGGGAAGCGACAAGAACCGCGTCCATTTAGCAATCCCACTCCTCTCCACCTGTAATTCCACTGCTCCTGTATCCAGAAAGTTCTGGCTTGCTAGGTCACCATGATCACTTTAGTTTATACCCTACACTCTAAAAGATTAAAAGCAAAATATAAAAGAGCAGAGAGGAGACCATCCTTGTCCTGATCCAGCATCTGAATCACACTGGCCATCTGACTGTTGGCATCACGGGTCAGCTCTCCACCTGGTGTCCATCTGGCCACTTTTCTTTCTTGATTTCCGACACATGGTTGCCTCCCTCTTTGCATGACCCCTTCTTTCTTGACCACTGGCTGGCTCATGGCTGGCAGCTGCACAGGACCGTCAGTCTTAGCTGAGATCCTTGGCTTTCAGTGTTTATCTTGTTTTGGCTGTTGTTAACCCAGTGTTTTTCGTTGCTGCCTTGTTCTTCTGGATCTTACTTATATCTCTTCTGAGCTGTGGCCAGTGGGAAGCCCTCTTGGACTGTCCTGACCCCATGGCTCCTCAGGTTTTAGGGCAGTGCCCCTGTGTCCAAGTTTGGTCTGAGACATCACAGTTCTCCTAGCTGAGTAAGAGCCTGTCAGGTTGGAGCAAGGAAGGCAGGATGGGGTGGTGGAAAGAGGGATGGACCAGGAATCAGAGGCCTGGGGACTGGTCATTGAACCCTGCAATGTCAGCGCTCAAAGGAGCTTAGAGATTGTATTGTTAAAATCTGTTATTTAATTTAAAAGGGGACTAAAGCCCAGAGGAAAGTGTCTTGCCTCAGTTATAGAGCTATTTAGTGGCAGAGCTTGTATGAAAATCTGAGCCTGGAGTCTAGTCTCTGGTTTCTGCTCACAAACAGTATGAACTCAGCAAACACATGTCTCTGAGCCTCACCTTCCTCATCTCCCTCCAGGGGACAGCAATAGCCTCAAATAGGATCAATGTGATTAAATACGATCATGTATGCAGGAAGGATGTCTAAAGTCTTAATGCAATGTAATATGAAGTCTCTCATTTGTCTTCTTGACAGGCTATAGATAGTTAAGTACCTTATTTTTCTTGTGCTTATATATTGAGACATAAGTCTACATGTTACAGGAGGAGACAAACACACATCACTCCCCTAAGGTTAGACTTAACTTACCTACCTGTGGCTAGTGACAAGAGTAGCAAGTGCTTAACTAATCAAGTTATCTAAGATTTTGAAGAATAGTAAACTTTGCTGCATTTTTCATGATTAATCTATTTTTTTCTCATAATCTATAAGGTGAGTTCAATGAAATTACACATACACAACTTATTTTTTAAAGGTTATATTCCATTTATAGTTATCCAATATTGGCTCTATTCCCTATGCTGTACAATGTATCCTTGTAGCTTATTTATTTTATACCCAGTAGTTTGTACCTCTTAATTCCCTCCCCCTATCTTGTCCCACCCCTCTTCCCTCTCCCCACTGGTAACCACTAGCTTGTTCTCTATAGTATCTGTGAGTCTATTTCTTTTTTGTTATTTCACTAGTTTGTTGTATTTTTTAGATTCCACATATAAGTGATATCATACAGTATTTGTCTTTCTCAGCCTGACTTATTTCACTTAGCATAATACCCTCCAAGTCTATCCATGTTGTTGCAAATGGCAAAATTTCATTGTTTTTTTATGGCTGAGTAGTATTCCATTGTATATATGTAGCACATCTTCTTTGTTCATTCATCTGTTGATGGACACAGGTTTTGCTTCCATATCTTGGTTATTGTAAATAATGCTACTATGAACATTGGGGTGCACGTGTCTTTTCAAATTAGTGTTGTTGGTTTTTTTCTGATACATGCCCAGGAGTGGGATTGCTGGGTCATATCGTTTCAGTTTTTTGAGAAAACTCCATATTGTTTTCCATAGTGTCTGTATCAATTTACATTCCCAATATACAATTTATTTTGGTCTCAAATAATTTGTAGAACTAGGAAAAAAAAAGGAAGGTAACCAGAATGTAAAGTTTGTCTCAAACTTTTTCAACATTTAAAACAACAAAATGGAGTAGAGGAAAGAGCACGAGGTTTGGGCTAGGAGGCTCAGATGTGAGAAGGGTGGATTTATGTAATCGGGGTAAGCTGTTCTCCCTCAGGTTACCACTGTATCAGAAAAGAAAAACGATAAGATTCCTGCCTCAGCAGGTCGTCGTGAAGTCAAGCAGGAGAACCTACCTGAAGGAGTTTCGTAAACTCTAAAGCCGATTCAAACTTCTGCTCAAGCCTGTTTAGTTTCCGTGTACCCTGTTGACCTACACCGTGCATTACCATTTTTTACCTGCTTGCTAACCTTTTTAGAAAGGGGCTTTCATATGGAACTTGGATTTCTGTCTCTACTTGGCAGCCCTGGACTGACATTCCAGGCAGCAGGAGCATCAGGACAGCCCACCTAACACGGAGACCAGGTGAGAGCTGCTGCTCCTCATCAGGCCACCGCTCCTCATCGGGCCACCTCTTGTTTTTATTACATTGAAATTTTTCTTGTAATGGAGTGAAGAAATAGTGAAGCATTTCTTAGATTCAAGTCTTCATCAAAAGTTAGAAAATGAAAGATAGATTGAGAGGGTTGCAAGGCTCAGAAAAAATGAGAGGAAGTGTGTTTCTTTGCAGAAGCTAAGTAATGTTTATGTGTTTACTATGTAAACAAGTCTATCTGTATTCCAAGCACGTCCTAAGATGCCTTTATGAAACAAGCCCAGCCTGAATACTGTGACAGGACTCGACATGTCAGGCAGTGTTAGCGATATTATGTCAGCGTCTCCTTATCTATTATTTCTCCTCCTCTCTCTACTTAGCAGGATAGGAATTGCTTTTACAGTCATTACATCCCTCTGCGACCCTGAAGCCCTCTATCATAACATTTTTGTAGTATTATCCAGTAAGTATCAAGTGTCTCCAGTTTAAGTGTGAATTGCTTATTTTTAACCTCCCCACATTTCCAGCCTTAAATTCCAGTTCATGTAAGGGAATATGAATTTAAGGACCAGAAGGACAGATAGTTGTCTACCATCAGCCACAGGAAGTCACTTGTGCAAGATGTAAAAATTGACTCAGAGCATGAAATTGATTATAAAGTCCAGAGGCCTGTCAGCCTGAATTTCCTCCTGATTGGCCTTGAGTACATTCCTTGCAGGTCATATGTTCTACCTTTACTTAATGGCATTTAAACACATTCCCAAACACCCATGAAACTGTGCACCTCAGATTGGGACTTGAACCCATGTGCCAGGACTCAAACCCAGCTTAAAGCCAGATTGGAACTTGAACCCACACGGCCAGGACTTGAACCTGGCCAAAACCCACAGCCTTCCAACTGAGATCACACACCTGGTTTCAGGACTTAATGAAGCTCGGGTTCTTGATGTTTCATCTCAGAAAGAATTCAGTGAGAGACAAAGTGATAGGTAAGAAGTGGATTTATTTAGAGAAAAACACATTCCACAGACAGAGTGTGGGCCATCTCAGAAGGCGAGAAAAGGCACCTCGGTATGGGGTTGTCAGTTTTTATAGTGGTGGGTAATTTTATAGGCTAATGAATGGGAGGAGTATTCCAGCTATTTCTGGAAGGGCAGGGATTTCCAGGATTTGTGCCACCGCCCATTTTTTTGATTATGGTTGGCCTTGGAACTGTCATGGCTCCTGTGGGTGTGTCATTTAGCTCGCTGATGTGTTACAATGAGCATATACTGAGGCTCAAGGTCTAGTGGAAGTCGACTTGTCCACCACCTTGGACCCATTTGGTTCTAATCCGTTTATGTCATGTCCTCGGGCTATGCCATTCTTTCAAAAGTTGTGTTCTGCTCCCTCCCCTCCTGTTTCACCCAGGCTAGAAACTCAGTTACCTTGGGTCCTCTTTCTGCTTCACCTTCCACATTAATTTAGCTACTACATGTCATGAATTCTACTCTGAAATGTCTCTGGAATCTGTCACAATTTCCATCCTCACTGTCAAATATCATTGCAATAATTTTTAAGCTTTTCTTTTCCCTGCCTTTTCCCCAGTTCCAGGTATTTTTGTGGTAAGAATCTTTGCTGCAAGGAGTTTTGCTGCATAACTAGTTGGCCGTAAGACAATTTTATTGTAAAAGATAAGAAGGACATAATAAAAAAAGATTAAAAGGACATAATGAAACATGAAAAATTAATAACAAAAAATTTTTAAGATTTTATTGTAAAAAATGAAAACACAAAAAAATTTGACTACCTTTAAAATGTGTAGATTCAGGGTTATGTTGTATTGGGGTATATCTTAGAGAAAGTGATGATAGTTTCTCAATGTTGATCATTAAGGATTCAGGATCTAATGTCAGACATAAATTCTTTATGATATAAAAATATTTGCTGCAAGTCTCTCCAGATTTTCCTGGAAGTAAAACAAACAGACAGGGACACTGCTATTTTTCATCAGTATATGGAACATATATAACCGCTAGAACATAGCTGGGCTATATTGAAATGTTCTATCACATGCCTAGTCCTTATATTCCACTAAATCAAGGAAGCCACATTCTGTGCCAAATACCAAAATTCCATCTACATCATGTTCTCCATTATCAAATGGCAAAAATTTTCGCATTTTCAAGAAACCTACACTCATCGGGAATCACATAACTATTTCTTTTGAGTGGGTAGGAGGACCTTGGTGCTTCTTTTGCCTCCAACTTCTAATATTGTTAATATTCATAAATTTTGTTAAAAGTACAGGAGAGAACAAGCAGTGTATCTAAATCAGCCAAAGGATGGATCATTAATGCTCTTGAAGACTGTTGTGAATTACTAGGTGCATCTTTTATATTGTCTTGAATGGCACTGAAACCAAACTGTCAACCAGCTGGTTTACCTTTTAGAGCAAAACTGTCCTACAGCCAGATAGTTGTGCAATGAAACTGCTCACAGCAAAGATGTTTATGGCAAAAATACCAGACGTGCTTTCCCACACCCCACTGCATTCTTAATGTTTTGTATATATTTACATGCAAACAAATGGTATAACCATCTCTCTTGTTCCTGTGATTTTCTATTGTCTGATGAGGTTCAAAGCTCTTACGGTGGCACCTTCCAGAGCTGGGCCCTTGTTTATCCCTTCAACCTCAGTTTTGATAATACCAAACCCCATTCAGACCCCACTCATTCATTCATGAATTTCACAGATTTTTATTGAAACCTGTAATATTCTGAGTGTTATTCTAGGTTCTGAGGACTCATCAGTGAACAAAACAGACAAAAATGTCTACCTTTCTGGAGCTTATATTCTGGGGATGGGTTGTAGGTGGCAAATAATAAACTAAATAGGTAGAATATAGAGTGTTTGATAGTTATATGTGATATGAGAAAATAAAAAATAAGAGGATAGGGTGTAAGAGGAGGGATGGCAAGTTTCTGTAAGAGGATTAGGAAGGCCTACGGAGAAGGGTCATTGAATAAAAAATGGAGGGGGAGAGAAGTGTGGCTCAGGGAGTCTGGGGGGAGCGCTAGGCTCCCGGGGGTGGGGGGGGAGTGGGCAGTCGGGGAGTAGAAGGAGGTAGGAGGGATGGGGGGCTCAGGTCATTCAGGCATTCAGGGCCTTGGTCGGCCACAGTGAGGACTTCAGCTTTTACTCAGTGAAATGGGAGTCATGGGGGTTTTTGAGCTGGAGAATTACATGATCTGTCTTACCATATACGTGGATCGATCGCCCTGTCCACTCTGCTGAGAATGGATTGAAGTGGGGCAGCCCTGCGAGAGATGATGGTGGCTTGGATGAAGGTGGAAGCAACAGAGCTGGTAAGACGTGATTGGGTTCTGGATCCTTTCAGTGGAGCCAAAAGGATTTGTTGACACTTTGGAGAGAGGATTACAGAGAGGATTCAATCGTGACTCCTAGGCATGTGGCTTGAGCAACTAAAGGATGCAGCTGCCATGACTAAGAAGAGGCAGACCATGGGATGGGCCAATGGAGGAGGTGGAAAGGGTAAGAAGTTCAACTTGGGGGGTATTAGGTTTGAGATGAATGTTGAAGAGGCAGCTTGAGGTGCGCCCCCTTCACACCCCGGAATAGCAGTGTTCTCACCTTTCCCTCCTTACCTCATTCTTTCGTGTTTATGTGGGTTTTGCACTTGCTTAAATGCACTTTCCTTTTGGCCTCCACTTTACCTCTTATTGCATTGCATTGTAATTATTGTTTTATCTTCTCTTCCTTTCATCATACTGTCCTGCTACTCATCCTCAGCATAATGCCTGATACAAAATAATCAAGAAAAGTCTATCGAATAATTCAAACCTATTGGGGCCATAATCTCCTATGTTCAGTTGTTAGGTTTCTTGATATATGTTGCTATGTTTTCTCTCCCACAAAAAGAGCTGTTTGGCACACATTGTTTTAATCAATGTGAATTAAATTCTATTTTTGTTGGTGTGCTTTTTTTCATATTCCCTTGGGCATGCGATTTATCAAGCATGAGTAGTATCTGGCACACAGAGTCTCTAATAGCTTCCTTTTATTATTAGATCAATGATCGAATTCTTGAGAAAGGAACTATCTGGAAAGAGAATGCCCCAATTCCTTGAAAATGGTGCTAAAGAGAACACATGGCCGTATAAACAATGAACAGTGAAGTTGCTTTGGGGGCACTTGAAGCCTTATTTATGGAAACTTGGAACCATTTTAAAGTATTTTTTCAGAAGCCAGTGAGTTAGTTATGATAGTTTGGCCTCTGAATATTGGATGCATTTAACGTGTTTTTCTTTAGTGTTTGGCATATTTTAAAAGAAACATGAAGTAAATAACTAATTTTAACAAACAAATTCTCACCCACACCTCTCCACCTTCACCAGACCTCCAGTCCCTCTCTGCACTCAGTTAACAGCTATTTTCCTCATTTTTTTTCAGAACTAAGCCTTCATAATTTATATTTATGTCTATCCTTTTTTTTTACATAAATGGGCCCCTACTGCGTTATCTTTTCTGTCACATAGTTTTCTTTCACTTAACATATCTTAAGCATGCTTAAAAAGTTATAGCATGTAAAATAGCTAATACATATCAGTATACTTTTTTCTCGTTAATACCTCCATAACATCCCACTGTATAGATGGGCTATAACCTAACTTGAAACATCCTACTGCTGAGTATTCACGGTTAGACATTTACTGTTGCAATAAAAGATGCTACAGTGAACAACTTTGTGTATATACACACATATATATACCTATATATACAGATACATTAGCATTAAGTACAATAGGTATTTGTATGTATACATATTACTATATGTATTTGTATGTATATGTATATATAGATATATATGTGTATACGGTTCATATACAGCCTTCATGCTAATTATCTGTAGGATACATTTCAAAAGGGCAATTGCTGTTATAATTTTTGATATATAATTGACAAGTCTGAGAAACCCAGCAGGACACACTGGTGTCCACAAACACAGGCTGCACAAAATTTAATCAGGACCCAGGTTTCCATTATCAAAGCCTCATTAGCCAAGCCATCCGCACTCATTTCGAGATTGCCGGCTGGCCAAAAAGCAAGTAGCAGATGTTGACCTTGCAGAGGTTCACTTAATAGAGTTGAATTTGATTCAGATTCAGTCACTGCTTCCGCAGCCGTCGGGTGGGCCAGTAGTACTGCAGAGGTGAGGTCGTGGCGTGCACTGCCAGCTCGACGTGCAGGCATGACTCACACCTTTGCCTTGAAAGGCTCCACTGTGTGTTTGATCCTGGGTGTAGTGGGGATGTGACTCACCCACTGACTCAGACCCCCAGCGCCTCCCAGACCTGCTGATGGAACTTCCATGTGGGGCATTAACTCCGTCCCACCCTGCTCTCCAGCAAGTTGGTAAAGAGAGTTGCAGCCTAGGATGGCCTTTGGCTGGGCAGAATGCAGCTTGTCCTTGGGGTTCTCCATCCCCACCTCCTGCCCTCCACCCAACTACCCAGCTCCCTAATGTCACTTTAAACACAAAGGGGTCTTTTAAGTATAAACCAACAAGTGTGGATGGGTAATATTGTGACTACACATTTCAGTTCAGTCTATGTGCTTAATTACAGGGATATAATTTATCTGTAAATAAATCCGCCAGCGTAAGTGCAGTTTGAGCCTCATCCCTCCTAAGCAGGGAGATGGTAGCTTCACAGCCTGGGCGAGTGGACCTCATGTTTTGGGTGGGTTCTTTGTCCTCTACTAAAGCCCCATGCTTCCCCTACCCCTTCCAGAGTCACTTCTGCACATGCTCTGGTTGACAGGGTTATGAATGGTACAAGATAAATTACGTGCTACCAATTGTTGGTCTTTTGGTTTATTCTTTTGCTTTCTCCTTCCTTTCAGGAGATGCCGCTGCTTCTCCCCAAATTTTCCCTTTTTCCTCATGCTCCTTGTGGTGTCAGCATCTGCATTAAATCTATGTCTGATTTATGTTTGTTCAGATTTTTCTATCTCGCAAGAGATTTTTCTGGGACTGGCTTTTTTCATGGCGGGAGAGGCTATTTCTCAGCCATTCAGGAAACCTCATTAGTGGGTCAGGAAAGACCAGCTTTTAGGCACAATCATCAGAGAGAGTGCTCCCTACACACACACACACACACACACACACACACACGCCATAAAACGAGCCCTCTCTATGCTAAATACCATTTCTGCAATTTAAAAACCACTTGAGACTGGCAGAAAGGTCCCCTCAACACCTTCCCTGAATCCTGCACTGCATCCTCAGGCCGCCCTGCCCTGCGGTTTGGGGTGTTAGCAGATGGGAGGGATGGAGCAGATGTGCTTGAGTAGAAGTGAAGCCGGAGGGAGCATGTTTGTTTCATCATCTGGGTAGAATGTTGTCACAGGTGGGGCTGGAAGAAGATGGCTGTGATCCTGTCCCTGGGGTGATGCTTATTCTGAGCTATGGCTTTAATTTTAGCTGCCTTTCCTAAATTCTTCCAAATTGGCCAGTTAAAAGCACAATATACCATTTACAGAAAGCATTTTTTATTTCAGCCTCACCTCTTCAATCCATGCTCTGAAAGTGTAGCTTGTCAAGGAGAACCAAGGGCACAGATGTGCTACATCTCAACACATATTGACACTCACTGCCACGTGGAAGCTCAGTTTAGGGGAAGGAGATCTGAGCAGGAGACAGGATCTTAGAAGGAGACCCAGACTGTGGCCTTGAGGAGGTGAGTTAACCTCTCCTGCCTGCCACCCACCCTGCCCCAGGCGCAGTCATCTAAAGGCAGGAGGCCAGCTCAGGCCTCTCACAGCCCCTTCTATCTCTATGATCCAAGCACTTAGTTAATTTGTTATTGCACTATTCCTCCCAAGAAAAAGAAAGAAGTACAAATAAGTGATTACCCAAGTCCCATGAGGTGAAGAAGATTACATTAATGGAAAATCTACTGTAAGTCAAATGATGTAAGTCAGACCAGATGACTGTCCAAGCCCTGGGATTCCTTGAGTACATTACTTTTACTCAGAAACAATGGCACAAGAGAGGGAGTATGAGGTCATGTAAAATGTGCTCAGCACAGGGCCGAGAACACAGTCAGGCACCAAGAAGTGAGAGCTGCTATTAAAAATAATAATAGTTTTGTTGTTAACTTATAAAAAAATTAATTAATTAATATTTGGCTGCATTGGGTCTTCATTGCTGGGTCTTCATTGCTGTACACGGGCTTTCTCTAGTTGCAGTGAGTGGGGGGCTACTCTTCGTTGTGGTGCATGGGCTTCTCATTGCAGTGGCTTCCCTTGTGGAGCACGGGCTCTAAGCGCGTGAGCTTCAGTAGTTGTGGCACGCAGGCTCAGTAGTTGTGGCTCATGAGCTCTAGAGTGCAGGCTCAGTAGTTGTGGTGCACGGGCTTAGTTGCTCCGCGGCATGTGGCATCTTCCCGGATCAGGGCTCGAACCTGTGTCCCCTGCATTTGCAGGCAGATTCTCAACCGCTGTGCCACCAGGGAAGTCCCCATTGTTAACTTTTTATAGAAAGTTCCTAATGTGATGTCATAGTCATGTATATTATCAGTCTGTATAGTTTCCACTGAGCAAACAGGAATATACTTTTAATTTAATATTGTATAGTATCTCTCCATGAAAGATGCCTCATTTGAACTCCTAAATCATGGACTAATTTTACTACAAAAAATAAAAAGTTTAGGGACACATTTACTCAGGAGAACAGGACAGTCTAGTAAGAAGAGTATGAGCTTTGGGGCTGTCTGGAGTTCTTCTTGGCTGCAAAAATTAAGGACCTTGTAGTTAGACATGGTGCTGCCTTTGAAACAGACACGTTCTGGAATCCTGGGGTGTTATTCAGCACGCAAAGCCTCAGTTTGTTCCTGACCTAATGCAGGGCATCTGCCTGTGAGATGCATGACCAAATCCACCCGTGCACCCCTTCACCAGGTGAGATGCATAATCAAATCTTAAGGTGAACATCCATCTGTGCTCCTTCACCAGGTGAGATGCATAATCAAACCTGAAAATGAACACCCACCTTCACCAGGTGGTTGACCTACAATGTCAAAGGATGTGAAAGTCTGGCTTGGTTTGTGCCTCAACCCAAAGGTGTAGAACACTGACTTTGATCCCGACTCTTCAGAAGCAAGATGCTTTCCATCTTGGTGGTCTTGCCCAGTCTGCCCAGCATTGTATAGCTGCCACCTCCCTGCCAAAGTGTCCTGCCAGCGTCAGGCTTGGCCCAGGTGAGGAGGCTTGCAGTCCACTTGGAGCTCTGTGCTCAAGCAAGCAGGCTCTGGAGCTGGTTCCCTGCCCCGGGCCTGTGGTGCAGGCTACAAGGGGCAGAGCTGATGCTTCTGTGATGCTCATGGAGGTGAGAGCCATGGGGCCCTCCTCGGTCCTCACCCAGGGGGAGTCTGTCTGTCCTGCCTTGTCCTGGGGGTTCACTTTGGCCACGTGAGACCATCAGCAACTCACCCAGTACCTACTAGTCCCTTCCTTCAGGGCAGGTACCATTGCTGTAAGAGCTCCTATCTTCCCAGTATCTGTCCTTGACCCCCAAAGGCTGGTCCCTGAGCCAACTCCGTGATTCTGAGAACCACGGCTCCCTCATGGCTCCAGGAGCCCCCCCAGCGTGAATCCCATTCTGAACTAAACTTCTGGACTTGTGATTCAGGCCCTCCCCGACAGCTCTGCATGGCCTGGCCCCAGCCCCCTCTGTACACACACCTCCTTACCCTCTGCCCTCACTCCAGGCCCACTGACCTCCCTCCTCATCCCACGGGGACCTGTTAAACTTGATCCTAGTTTTGATCCTTTGCAGTAGCTGAGCCTCTGCCCTATGTGCTCTCCCACCCAATTTTACATGAGTTGTTCCTTCTTATTGTGCAGATCTCAGCTCATATGTCACTTTTTCAAGAAGGCCTTCCCTGATGACCCCAGTCTCTTTCTCATCACCCTTTTAAAAATCTTTCCAGAGCATTTACCAGTAACTGACACTTTCATATTTGCATTATCATGTGTGTCTTTGTCTGTCTCTGGCCTTACAATTTAAGCTCCATGAGAGCAGGATGTCACCTGCTCAGCCTGTGCTACAGCACCTGGGACATCTCTTGGCATGTGGAGCTGCTCAGCAAACGCTTAGGAAATGAATGAGTGTGAACCCCACCCCAGGTGGAGGGAGGCCAGAGACCCCCACCCTGCTCATCCCTTCTTTGATTGCCACATGGCCACCTCAGCTCACAGCCCCTACCCCACCAGGCCTGCCTAACACCTGCAGGTTTAGGCTGCACAGTGTAAAAAGATGTCCTGCATTTTGTCACAAAAGCACCACTGTTCTCCTTTTTAAAACAAAATGCAAACACAGTAATGAAAGATCGAGACTTATACTATATACTCATTTCTTCAACACATGGTTAAAATTTTCCTTTCTAACTTTTAAAAGTTGGTTTATCACGAATAAAGCCAAATCACATTCCAGGGCATCCTCCATACTCTCCCTCCCTGCCCGCCCCCACTCCCCTGGCAGAGCCTGAGAGCCCCCACGTAGCATGGAGCTGGAGCAGAGACACGGGGAGAAGAGCTGGGGGATCAGGCGGAGGCACTGCTCACCACCCAGCGGCATGGGCTCTGAGTTGTGTGCCAGGCTGGGTGCCAATGCTGAGAAAGTGAAAACTGTTCCCCGTGACGGAGGTAATGGATGACAAGCTGGGTTGGCCTGAACCAGTGAGAGAAACTGCACGGCCCCACTTGGACGAGAGGCTTAGCTGAGAACTGCTTGAAAACAGGCTGGAAAGCCAAGCTGCCAGGCTGCCCTCAGGGGCGTCGAATCTCACATGGATTCTCCAACCATACAGCCCACAAACCCAGGACGACCCTGGTCTGGAGTACGGAGTAAGGTGTAGACAGTGCATAGAGAGTGTCAAGGGGAACCAGAAAAGAGATTCAGGAACCTTCAGATGAAATCCAACGCATCTACTGAAGTCCTATCTGTAATTCTAATTCCTAACAATGGTATAAACTTTGCACCCTATGGGGCATTTTCTCTACATTACCTTGTTGATCCTTATAACAATCTCATATAGGAGGCAGAGCAAATAATATCATCCTTACAGTCAAGAAAATGGAAGCTCCGAGTGGTTAAGAAATTGACCACAATGTCATAGGTGTCAGATTCTCTTGTGGGTTCAGTTCAGTAGGTTCAACTGAGTCTAAGAAACCACTTTCCCTAAGTTTTAACTTTGAATAACTTATATTAGCCTAAAGATCTTGCCATTAAAATGGTAATTATTCATTTTATAAAAAGAATCTTAATTTATCAAAAGAATATATGACTTGTTTAAATAACAAACTCCTTTAAATGTATGCTAAAATATTTTAAAATATCTTTATTGATGTATGTGCACTGGTGCATTTAAATGATCAGATTTATTGTATAAATTAAACAGGCAAACTAGAGTATGTAAGGAATTCCTATAAATCAATAAGACAAAGCAAACAAAATAAAAATGGACAAAAACTTTTACCAGCTGAGTCATGGAAAAGGAGGCCCAGAAGCCACACAAATACCTGCTTGAGAAGGAAAGCTAGTCCCCCTCCTGCCTTCCTCCTGGACACATAGCTGCCCAGCCAGGGACCATGACTCCCAGCGCCTCCTAAGGATGTGCCTAACTTTTGCCAATGGAACGTGAGTTGAAGGAGTGTGTGCAGCTTCTGCCTTATTTGCCTATAAGACAATTGCTTTCTCAGAAACTCTCTAATTTTTTTCCAAAAGTTAGTGTGTGGCAACTACCCAACTTCAACCATGGGGACGAGGAGGATGACCTAAGGGATGGCAGTGTGACAAAGGGAAGGATCCCTGAATACCAGCCTGACTGCCCAACGCAAGGTGGTTACGCAAGAGAGAACTACTGTACCTGGGGCCTCTTTGTTACATCAGCTTAGCTTTACCCTAACTAATATAATGTTCAACCTAACTAGTAATTGGGAAATTCAGGTTAAAATGAGATGTCATCTCATGCCCTAAGGATGGCAACAGTTTAAAAGTCTGATGATACTAAAAATCGGCAAGACTATGGGAAATGAAAAACCTGCATATAGTTCTGCCAGGAGTGTAAATTGGTATAACCACTTGGAGAACAATTTGTCAATATTACTGAAGTAGAAAATGAGCTCCCTACAATCTGTTCACTTCACTTCTAGGGACAGTAAACTTGCATATGGAGACCGTCTGTAGGGTGATTCCAACATCACTTTTATTAGCAAAATTGAAAGCAACCTGCAAGTCCATTAATAAGGGGAATAGATAAATAAGTTGTGATATTTTCACATAATTGAGCACAATCAGCACTTAAAATGGATGCACTGCCTCTACATGCATCAATATGAATAAATTTCAAAAACACAATATTGAAGAGAAAAGAAAGTTGAAGAATATGTATAATATGACAGCACTAGGTAAAACTCAGAGTAGGCAAAGCATAACGATGTATTGCTTTGACTACATATATATGTGGTAAAAGTATAAAAGTGTAACCTGGAAGAATACATACCAGATTCTTGAGACGGTTGTCTCTGGGGAAGGAAGGGAAGATGGATCTGTGGAGAGAAACAAGGAGGGTTTCAACATTACTCACAATGTTTTATTTCTTTTGTGAAAAGATGTCATGTGAAAATTGTTAACATTTGTTAATTATGGCTGTTGGGTCCGCTCAGTGGTGAGCTACAGCTGGATCACCCCGGGAAGGGTAGATTGTGTGCAGATCCTCCCAGCTCCCCATTCAGTGATATCACCGTGATAGCTGGAAGTATTCACACCAATTCACAGAAATCAGCAAGTCCTACAAATCAGAGCTTTGTTTTCCTCTTGAGAGTTGGTTGTTAACATTGACCACTGGGTACCTACTAAATTAATCTTGGAACTTTTAAATATTTTTTAAACTTTTCAAAATATAAAAATTAAAATTCTATATCTAATTTTTCAGGATTATGCGTTTTGCACAAAGCATCCTGAAGGTGTGTCTTGCTGGTGGTGAAAAAATAAAGCATCTCTCAGAAAGAGCCAACCAAAGGTCAGGCTTTTGAGAAAACCTGGTTCATTTGGGTTGGGAGAAAACTTTGGACCTTCTACTTATTACACATTTTCAATGGCTAATGTCTTCAAATCATATATGACATTTCCTATGTGATAAGAAGCTTCCTGCCTCTTTTCTAAGAAGAAAACATCTTTCACAGCTGCTAGAATGCCTACATTTACCTCCAAACTCCAGGCATCGAAACAAGTTTGAATCCTACTTCTGTAAAAATAAATCTGGTTTAAAGGGTTTACAATGTGGCCTTGAGGCTCAACCTGATTTGAGCCAGCCTCTGCGTCCATCACCTTGGGAAATGGGAATCACATCCTCTGAACCCCACATCAGGACAAGTGGCCACATAAGGAGGGAGGACTGCGGGAAGGCTGTTTGACTTCAGTTCTGTCATTAAGATTCTGGGCTTTTGATCTTCTAATCGTAGTACCAGGTGAAAAAGGTGACTTATTCCTCATTAATCACACATAAATCAATCCTTGGAATGATTATTTCTAAATAATTTTCCATTTTTGTTATTCAAAAGTAAAACATTAAATGTAGAAAATAAAATCATCCATTCATAATTTCATGACCTAGAGATAACAACCGTTAATAGTTCAATAAATAACTTTTCAGATTATTTTGTCTATTTACCTTTTTTTTCTAAAATAATATTAAACTATATACACTGCTTTAACTGGCCTTTTTTAAAAATTAATTTACTTATTTTTGGCTGTGTTGGGTCTTCGTTTCTGTGCGAGGGCTTTCTCTATTTGTGGCAAGCGGGGGCCACTCTTCATCGCGGTGCGCGGGCCTCTCACTGTCACAGCCTCTCTTGTTGCAGAGCACAGGCTCCAGATGCACAGGCTCAGTAGTTGTGGCTCATGGGCCTAGCTGCTCCACGGCATGTGGGATCCTCCCAAACCAGGGCTCGAACCCGTGTCCCCTGCATTGGCAGGCAGATTCTCAACCACTGCGTCACCAGGGAAGCCCTAACTAGCCTTTTTCACCTAAGACTCTATCATTAACTTATTTCCATGTCATTAAATTTTTTTCAGATGTGTTTTTTATAGCTATATAGCATTATATAACTGTAATCAAATTTATTTCACCCATTCTTCCATTGTTAAATATTTGGATCATTTGTTATTCTTCCATATAAATAAGCATAATTTAAAAAAATGAGTAAAAAAGAAAAATTAACAAAATTCATCTTCACTTCCATAGCTGATGACTTGGGGCAAGGTAATTAACTTTTCCTGAATCAGTTCATTTTTCTCTAAACGGTGTTAATTCCCAAGTCGTAGAGTCATGGCTGCTGCATTTCCTGACTCTACAGAGGTTTTCCTGCTGTGTGTCCAACCTTGTCAGCTACTGAACTATTCTGACTGAGGTTGGTTGGCTGACTCATCAGCTAGGGGGGCCCAGAAGGGGAGGAGAAGGCTCAGGGTTTGGTGAGCTGGGTGCTCAGGGAGACTTGACTCCATCTTCACCCCATTACCCTGACCTCTGGGCCTCCCTGAAGGAAGGACTTCTTGCCGCTGCTGAGTACTCTCAGCAGACGGCCTTCAGCTGCCAGCTGTCCACGGATTCCTCGGCTGCAAAGAGCTACCTCATTCAAGGTCAAGCCTCTTCCAGGGCAGCCCATACCTAGTGACTGACAGGTGGGTGCATGAACAGCCAACAATCTGGCCCAACCCAGGACAGCTCAGACAGGTGATGTTCGCTCCAAAGCTCCCTGGGTGCGGGGTGTGGGGGTGGGGTCGAGGCTGTTGAGGCTTGGCTGCCCTCCTTCCGCAGGCACTGAGCACATTCCCCAGTGAACAACCAGTCTGCTTCCTGGAGAACCGCCCCCATGAAGCTGGTACCAGGATGGGGGTGACAAAAATAATGTGGGGTTTGGAACTGGTTCACTTGCTACCTGACTTACCTCTCACTGGTGCTGAGTCAAGCACGAATAGCCCCTGCCACAAAACGGCTCTTGGTAGTAGGTTGACAAGTGTCCCCAGAGATTCGCGTCCACCCAGAACCTCAGAATAGGACCTTACTTGGAAATAGGGTCTTTGCAGATGTAATTAGCTAAGGACCTCAAAATAAGATTTAGGATTGGCCTTAAATCCAATGATGGCATCCTTGCCAAGGGGAAGCGGGGAAACCTACAGGCAGAGAGACATAGGGAAGAAGGCGTGTGAAGATGGAGGCAGAGACTGGCCCACGTAGCCACAGCCAAGGAGCGCCAGGAGCACCAGAAACGGGAAGAAGCGAGGAGCGTTCTCCCCTCGGGGCCTCAGAGGGAGCCCGCTCTGCTGACTCCTTGATTTCAGACCTCTGGTCCCCAGTACCCGGGGACAACACATGACTGTTGTTTAAGCCACCCAGTTTGTCATGCTGCCCAAGGAAACTAATGCCCGGTCTAGTCGTTAAAACTTTTGCCAGGGACCAGTTGAGAGGGTGGAAGGAAATGCTGGTGTAAAGTGCCAGATGTGTGAAAAGTTTGGAGGAAACAGCGACTCTAATGACAGTGGAATTCAACAGCTATTACTATGGCAAAGTTGACACGCGTCATGAAAACCTGCGAGCGATTTACGGTGATGGAGAGTCAATGTGGAAGCCAGGGACCCTCCTTACAACAGCAACGAGGGTCTCACCTCCCAGAGGGAGAAGGCAGAGAAAGATGACCACCAGACTCAGGACCTAACTGTCGGAACAGCAGAACCAAGAAGGGGAAGGGTCCAGCCAAGGACCCCTGGGATGGTTTCAGCTCCCCCTTCTGTCTTGAAACTCCTAATTCCCCAAACCCTCTGGGCCTGCAGAAGCAAGCCACCCTCCCTATAAAGAGTGGCCCTCCTGCCCCCTCACCACCACCTTGCAGGCAATGCAAAGACCTCCACCCACAAGACACGTGTCCCATCAGGACCTGCTCCCACCCACCTCTTGATCCTAGTCCTATAACTGGGGTTAAGCTTCAGCATAACTCAGCCCTGAGGATACAGCATGAGCCTGCATGCCTCACTTTTGTGGTTTCACTGGACCACAGCTCTCGGGAGTGGCCCCGGAGAGACTCCCTACAAACCTCCCTTCCGGCGCTGTCTCTGTCTCAGGACATGATCCGGGAAACCCTCCTTAAGACAGTAAGCACTGTCATCGTCCGTGGAGGCTGGCTACTCGCATACAACTTCATGTTTTTAAATAAGTTTCTAATGTATTAAAAAAGGAAATTGGGAAGAAAGGGTGGTGAAACTGACACCCATGAATCCGCCAGCAGATGGACAGCTCCGAGAGCCCCATAACTGGCACCTCCATCCTCTGTGCTACAGGTCAGTTTATGGCCAATAAAGATGCTCAACATCGTTAGCCATTAAGAAAATGCAAATCAAAACCATTAAGGATGCTAAGATCAAGAAAGATAATTACAAATGTCAGTGGGGATGGGAGAAATTGGGAGCCCTGTACATTGCTGATGAAAACGTAAAATGGTGCAGCTGTTCAGGAAAACAGTTTGCAGTTTGTCAAAAGGTTAAGCATAGGGCTACCACATGACCCAGCAATCCCCTCCTCGGTATATAATCAAGAGACATGAGGGACTTCCCTGGTGGTCCAGTGGCTGGGACTTCATCTTCCAATGCAGGGGGTGCGGATTCGATCCCTGGTCAGTGAGCTAGGATCCCACATGCCTCTCCGCCAAAAAACCAAAACATAAAACAGTAGCAATATTGTAACAAATTCAATAAAGACTTTAAAAATTGTTAAAAGAAAAAAAAAGAGAAATGAAAGTGTATGTCTACACAAAAACCTATACACAACGTTCACAGTAGTCCCAAAGTGAAAAAACCTAAATATCCGTCATCCAATGAATGGATAAGCAACATGTGGTCCATCCACACAAAGGAATATTATTCAGCCACAAAAAAATTATGAAGTGCTGATACATGCTACAGCACCCGTGAGCCTTGAAAACATGTGCTAGGTGAAAGAAGGCAGTCACAAAAGATAACATATCATATGATTCCATTTCTAGGAAATGTCTAGAATGGGCAAATCTAATGAGACAGAAAGTGGATTAGTGGTTGCCTCGGGCTGGGGGATGGTTCATAGGCAGAGACTGTTAATGGGTACAGGGGATCTTTCTGAGGTGACAGAAATGTTCTAAATTTAGACAGTGATGATGCTTGCACAATTCTTTCCATATGTTAAAGTCATTGAATTGAATTGTACACTTTAAATGGGTGGATTTTATGGCATATGAATTATATCTCAATAAAGATATTGAAATAATTTAAGAGACTTCATTCCATTAAGACTGCCCTATCCATTTCTTCTGCGAGAAGAAAAGGAGCTATTGTATCTTAGTCTCCTGGGAAAGTCTGCATGTCATTCTACAGCTGAGGTTTCAGTTCCTCGGTGTATATTTTCCATGCAGGCTAGAACTATATATGTATGACAACTGCCCAATCAAAAAATTTACAAGGATGGGAAATTAATGTGAAAAATCCTTTTCAGGGCTGTTGTTTGGCTCAGTGGTACCTTTGCTGCAGCAGGAATATCCCCTATGGATCTGCTTCTTTTCCGTTCTATATTCCTCATGTCTTTGTGGTGGGTTACATTATGTTTCAGCAGATATTCCCTCTCACCTCCAAGTCTGTCCTACCTCATCCCTCCCCCACGCCAGGAGAAGTGCATTTCCCAGGGAAGTTGGGTTTGGCTGGGTGGGTCACTTTGGCTAATTGAGTGAGGGAGGCAGTGGCTCCTGCTTATCCCAAGTGGATGCTGGAAAACGCGTTGAGAGAATTCCCACCAGCCGTCTGATAACTACCACCGTGGGAAGTGAGCATACAAGATAGTGTCTCCCTCAGTATGAGTCCCAGATGGAGGACATGGGGCAGAATAGAAGCTACCCGACTGCCCATGACTGCAAGGGAGAAATAAGTGCTGCAAGCTGCTGACATTTTCTTTACGCAGCGTTATCATAGTGAAAGCTGACTGATACAACCATAACTTTATTCATTCAGAAAACATATTTGGAGCACTGCCATGCATTAGATTTCATGTTTATTCTTTAAGGAATAAGACAATCTCTTCTATTCTCAGGCACCTTTCCGTCTAGAAGGTAAAATAGGAAAAGACACAAATAAAATACAAAATATGTGGTGAGTGACACAAGAAATATAAAATGTAAGAGCTGTAGAGCAGAAAGAGATTATTTCTGACTCAGAGGAATCACAGAACTTCTTTAAAGAGGTGACATTTCCATAATCAGTTATTTTAGGAAATGAAAACCCAATAGTATATAGATTGTTCTCACCGGGTGCCACTGTAGACAGAGGAGAGCTGGAGAGCTCCTGCTTTCCCCACAGGCGCCCTCTGTCCTGGCTACAATGTAGACAAGCCTCTGGGGCTGATGTCGCCCTTCAGAGCAGGAGGAAGGGGTCAGAGAAATCATAAAGTGACTGGGAAAGCCCTGTGGTGATAGTTTTAGTTGAAACTGACTAGATTTTCTAGATTCAGGAAGGATGGGGGCTTAGGTAGACTTGAGTTGTAATTATAGGAAAATATAGGCAGTTAGGTTTCTGTGCCCCTGAATGTCACACACTGCACACAGGAAGGGAGCAGCTCTTCCAAATGAGGCCATAATCTCAGAGAGCCAGATGCTTGGGTTCTTGCCCAGATGTCTTGTTCCTTTAGGTAACTGTTCCATTTTATTCCATTTGCTAAAATAAAGGCTGACGAGTTTTCCATATATTGTGCTGTGACCAAGAGCCAAGAAGAAACATCAAACCCTAAAGAAAAATCAACACCCTTGCTTTTTTCTATATTGAAGGCATGCTTTGGAAATGAGGAAGTTCCTCCCAAATGTTTCTATTAAAACATCTCTACCAAAAAAAAACCCTAAAAACAAAAACACAAACATCTCTACTCACACACTCCACTTTTTTTTTTTTTCAAGTACATTTGTAATAAAGAAAACCTGAATGTACCTTTAACACGATGTACTAAAACAGACCACACACACACTGAAAGACTCAAAACCATGGTGGAAATTACACAGGCATTTTTGACAGTCTGGATTTTAACTTTTACTTCGGTACATTTTTATGAAGTCACAATAATAGGAAAATACGTTCTCCAGTTTCTTTCAGTCAATTTTAGGATAATCTCTAGGTCTCCAGAAGGGTCAGTACAATCTCCTGCAACTGATTTTGGCATCTCCAGCAACACCAGTGGGGAGCACTGATGTGGCCCTGGGTCTACTCCTGGCTCCACCAGGAATTCCTCTGAGGCTCTGGCAAGTCCCTTCCTGCCTCTGGAGCTCATTTCCTCATCCTTGAAATGCACAGGCCTCTAAATAATCTTTAGGCCCTTTCCAGCTGCCACTCTTTGATTCCACTTTTTTTTTTCCATGAAACTTTTAGATTCATAGCTTGATGACTGAATCCTTTAGAATTAAAAATATTTTTCTCCTAATAACATATGTTTTGTTCAAAGTCCATTGGAGCTAATTTTATTCATCTTCCTACGGGTTGATTCAGAATTTATCTTTATAGTTACACACACACAAAGGGGGTGTTAATGCTGGAAGAACCACGTCATCTTCTGCAGACTTGCCTCTTAGATCAGTTAACTCTGCCCCGTAGATTACAAGTGACTGTGGGTCACTCAGAGAAGAGAGAGTTAGCGGGCTTTTCCATCAGGAAGAGAAGCAATAATATTTCAGCAGAGGCTGCTCAGTACAAACCACTGCCTAGTCCTTTTATTCCCATGGAGCTTTACTGGCAGATTCAAAGGTAGAGATGAGTTTGGGGCAGGTAACAGTATTGGTAGTTTGCGTTCAAGCACAATTTTTGTGAGTACTTATGTGCTAGACACTGTCCTGAAAACTTCCCATGAGTCAATTAACCCTCAAAATAACCTCACAAGGTAATATTCTTACAGATGAAAATACAGACACAGACAGGATAGGTAACTTGTCTAAGGTCTCAGGGTAAACGGCAGGGTCAGAATTTGAGTCTAGACAGAGCCCAGCCCAATGGACTGGACAAAGTCTGTCCCTGGAGCTCAAGGGCAAACTTGGAGACCAACTCAAACCACGGGGCGGATGTTTGGAATTGGGGGGGTGGGGATGGAGTTTACTGTATTTAACCTACTTTCTTTCTCTGCCTTGAGGGGATTTAAATTGCTGTTACATGAATGTCAAAGGGAAAAGAAAATATTAGCATTTAAATTCTAACATTCAAAGTAGGATTTTTTGCTTACGAGACAGGCTTAATATGACATGAAGGGAATGAAGCTGTATTAGAGGCTGGCTGGCTGTCCAGCCCAGCGTCCACATGGGGGTGGGAGACAGCCCATCAGGAAGAATCGAGGACAGCCCCCTTTCTCCTCCCAAGGGTAGTCGGGGTGGGGATGACATGGCCATCAGAGGCAGCTGTGTGCTTGATAGAACTTGGAAACCTGAATCGGGGGCAGGAGGGGTTCAGTGTCTCCGTCCCATCATTGATCAAAGGGCAGAGAGAGTGTCTAGTTTGGGAAGCTAAGCTTCCCGCCCATCTCCTGTGGGGGGATGGTGAATTGAGAGCAAGCTCACAGCAGAAGAGCTGGGGGTAGACCCTGGAACAGGGGACAGGATGGAAGACGGAACAGAGGTTTGGAAAGTCCACAGCTGGTGGGGCTAAGTCATGGGAAGAGGCACTAGGTCTTCCTGAGCTGAGAGACAGTGAGGCTAGTGGGAGCAGCCCCCCAGGGCACAAGGGAAAGCCCCTATCAGCTGGGATAACAGAGAGCATGGCCTGGATCGGATGCCCCTGAGCTCCCCCATCAGAGGCAGGACGTCCCCCTCTCTCTCAGAGGAGCTGGATGGGGTTTGGAGAACTTCAGGTCAGAGTCTAAGCAACTACCCCCCAAACAGCATTATCAATGGGTTGTTTAAATTACTGGATCACACTCGGTCTACAAAGCTTCCTCTCCCAGAGCAGGAGGGGTAGAGGTGGCCAGCTCATGAGGAAGTCCAGGAAAATCTATAAACAAATGAAAGAAACTACACTTTATCTGCCTTACTGAGTTACGGCAGTCTTTGTTTTTGAACCGTGCACTGCATGTAAACAGGTAACCACGATGAAGCGTGGGAAGTGTTGAGGGAGAGTGACAGAACCATGCTTGCTGCCATGTCAGACCCTGCCCCAGCGCTGAGCGTCCGTTAACTCGTCTAAGGCTTAGACATTCCCATGAGGTGGTGCTATTTTTACCCTCATTTTGCAGGTGAGGAAACTGAGACACAAAGGTGAAGCAACAGGGTCAGGATCACACAGCTGATCAGCGGCGGGGCTGGGACTGAGCGCAGACAGTCCGGCTCCCAAGTCCAGGCTGTCACCCTCCGGCTACGCTGTGCAGATACAAAGTGTGACAAGCACACGGAGAAGACGCGCTCCACTCTGCCCGCTGCAGAGCAGGCTTCTTAGAGGACGTGCTGTGGGCTTGGCCTTGAGGTGGAGAAAGGAAGCAAGGTGGGTGGAAACAGGAAAAGAGAAGGCACAGAATCCTGAAGGAACATGCATTCAGGGAAGGACAGTGCAACAGACCCCTTAACGTGCTAAAGGGATAAGTCCAGACGCCTCTAGAATATCTGCTTGTGAATATTGTATTAGCTGCTGCTCAATGGTAGGCTTTATACTCAAGATTTCTTCTTCTTCTGACCAAGAACCAAAACTTCCTAAAACCTGCACACTTTGACTTCACTTTCATTACCATGCTGCTTTCTTTCTTTCTTGATCCCTTTGCATAAAGAAACAGTCTTTACAGGTTTATGAGAACGCTTAACAATGAGTATGAAGCAGTGAAGCACAGCTACCTGGATGTTAGCATCAGGCAGGCTCGCTCACCAGCTGAATAACTGTGATCCAGATTCAAGCCTCAGCAGATCAGCCCCGAACAGTCAACACCGGGAAAGTGAAATGCAGGACCGCAGGAGCCCGCTGTGTCCTGCTGAAAGGCCTCACATCCCCAGTTCGCCACAGGCTGGGAGCCTGGGGACAAACGGGACCGGAGAAGGACTCTCGGAACGTGGACATTCTCTCAACCTAGGAACTATTCTGGAGAGTCTTTCTGTCTTAGAGTATTTTTCTGTTTATTGCCCAGTTGTATTTCTTATTTTGTGAATTTTCAGTGTACATATTTTGTCTTTTTTTAATTGAATATTCATCTTTTTAAGCACTTTTTAATATTCTTAGAATATTAACCAATATATGTTGTGAATGTTTTGCTCAGTTTGTTATTAACTTCTTAAATTTTAAAAAAGTATGTTTTATATTTAAAAGTTTTTAAAGTTCATGTTGTTAAATCACCTTATGTTTTCTTCATTTGTTTATATTACTAAAAAGTTCTTTCTATCCTAGTTCAGAAAAGCAGCCCTATATTTTTTTATATCTGCTTCCTGGCTCCCTTACAGCTTAGAGGTTAAGAGCCCAGGTTCTGAGTCCAGTGAAGGTGAAGTTGAATCCTGGTTCTGCCCTTCACTGGCTGTGAGAATTTCCCTTCCTTCTGTTTCCTCACTTATAAGCCAGGCACACAACGATGCAGTGAGAGAAGTACACTCCCAATATGCAGATGGGAAAATTGATATTTAGAGAGGGGAAATTGCTTGTGCAGAGGTACTTGGTAAATGGAGCTGGAATTGGACACCACGCTGTACCGATTTACATGGAACATAATTGTTTTATTTTTTTTATATTATAGAAGAAGTTTTGCTAGCATTCTATTTGAGATGTTTGCATCTATCATCAAAGGTGAGGCTGTGGTGCAGTTTTCCTAATGGACATGTTTCCTAACCGTGGTGTTTGAGCTACATTTAGGCTCTGCCTGTGTCTTCTGAGGCCTCAGTTATCATATTTGATTGGCCTGCTTCAAACAGGCTTGTACACAGTCCCTCTAGTGGGACCTACAAAGGACAGGGGGCTGGACAGCGATTAGAACAGATCTTCGGTTTAGTTAAAGGCTCTTAGTATGTGTTTCTCTGCATCAGAAATGAAATAAATGTGTGTAAACAGGTGATAAGAAGATTCCACTCCCCCAGGGCTCCTTGAAGCAAGACCTGTCTGGAGATGGTGTGGGTTCATTCAGAGCCTGTTTCCAAGTTTTCATTTAATTTGATTAGAAACAGCTGGAAGATCAGAATGACTGCGTAACCTCTCCAGTGATGCAGAGGGAAAGAATGTTCAAGTGACAGAACCACAAGTCACCACCCTGGCTTGACTCACACGTGGAAAAATTGCGTTAACTAAGTTACAAGCCCCAAACTTCTCATCCTTTCAATGTTCATTTTTACGTCTGTTCAAATTAATATTACCCCATGCTGCCAATTCCTGTCACAGTGCTACTTATTACAGAACTAACATCCTTTTTATCTTTACAAAGGGTTTTTTAAAAATATGCATATCAATATAAAATTTTTAACAATCAAAAACAATTATTTCCATTATTCAGTCACGAGCAGAGGGGAGAGGAGTTTCTCCAGACAATACAGGGCTTGGTGTTGACCCAGCCCTGAGAAATGTGCTCGCGGTGGGGCAGAGTCTGATTCAGTTGCTGAAGGTTCAGCCTCGTCCATCCGTACCACAGTCAGTGGCTTGTGAATCCTGCACCAAGGCCAGGCTCCATCCCCTCCCTGGAGACAGCCCTCTCAGGCAGTGGTCCAAACTGTCCTCAGATCCTTAATCAAACCTACTACTCGACTAGCAGAGAAGTTGAGAGAATTCTTTGCTAATCTTTTCTAATCTTCACTTGCATAGTGTAAATAATTAAATCAAAATGATGAGAGTGTCAACCTCACAAGCCATTCTCAGAATAAACAGTAAAACTTCTACATAGTGTTTTAAATAAATCAAGTTACCTTTAAATGATGAAAACATTTAAAGTTGCCTAAAATGTGAAATACAGAAAAGGAAGGTGGTAACAGAGATAGGAAAGGTGATCCATAATCTCACCACCTCCAGACAACCACTATTAACATGTTATTTTTCCCCAATATAAGTATTTTGCTCTTTCTCCCTCTTTCTCCTCTGTTTTTGTCCCCTTCTTTCACTCTCTCATCCAGAGGTTGCCTCATTCATCTTCCCTCACAGATGAGACAGAAGGGCAAAGAGGGAAACGGGTACAATGGGATCCACACACCTGGCCTTGGATCTCCACACACCATGTGTTCCCAGCCCCGATAACCTAGAATCCTGATCAGCTTATTTCTTAATTTCCCACAACCATCTCTGTAGAGGTTAGCAGACACCCATCTGTGAGCAGGGATGGATAAAGAGCAGAGACATGTGGATGGGATACAGAAGGACTGACTTTTCCATGGCTGGCTGGCCCCGGCAGAGCTCCACAAGTTCTAGGTGTTACAGCCAACCTCACCACTGCCTTTCCAGTGGTTCTTATGGTGCCCTATTTGGGTAGTTCTAAAATTCCTTTTCTCCTGGTGGGGCAGAGACAGTTAGGGCTCACCAAGTATTCTGTTTGCTCATTGACAATCCCAGCTCTCCAGCAGTTAAGCAAGGCTGTGAGACTAATTCCCTCTTTCCTTGCAGACATGGATGCCTTGTGTTCCATGCAGATGGTGCAGCTACAAGATAGAATATTGAGGGATTATATGTTGCAAGACTCTTGTTGACTCATGTGAGACATGTCTTGTGAGAGAGAGAAATAAACATTTTTTAAGTCTTTAAAGTTTGGGGCTTGTTTATTATTGCAGCACAAACTAGCATATTCTGACTAATACAATTGGAGGGGTTCTCTCAGTTGGCCCTATACGCTGATCTTTTTATATCCTTAAAAGAACAATTTGATCGTAGCATTTCCTTGTTTAAAAATTATCAGGAGCTAGCCATTGCCTAAATAGTGACGTCAAAATGCCTTACCCCAGCAGACTATCTCATCCAACTTATCCTTGTGGGCTAATCTCCTGGTGCTCTGCCCCCCAATCTATAGCCTAAATTACAGCCACACTGACTCCTAGGCCGTTCCCCAAGTTTCCATTTCCTGAATTTCCCAGTCCTTTAAATGCTGTAAGGCCTTTGTTCATGCTGTTTTCTTTGCTTAGCTGGCCCTGCATTTCTCCACATAGCATATTGTTACACATCCTACAAGACACAACTCAAATATGACATCTGTGATGTTGAAGCCAACACCGCAAAACATTGTCAGCTCCCTCTGCCAAGTTGCCACAGTGATTGGTAAGTTCTTTTCCTCAGAAAGTCTCCTACCATATGATTTATTTGCATGTACACTTTAGGCTCTTAAAGGTGACGTTATACCATATTCTTTTCTAGCACAATGGTAGTTACATAGGCATGCGTATGCATTCTCTATAGAACCTACTATTGTGGCCACAGTGGTGGTTTAGGAGCAGCACCTATAGTTTCTGTCAGTCTACCCTCCCTAGTCATTGGTGTGTAAAACTGATGTTTCTGAAGCAGAATGTTATGTAAAGCAGCTTAAGACAAGTCCTCTGGGAGGGGCCCAAGATGGTGGCATAGGGAGACCCTGAGCTCACCTCCTCCCTCGGACACACCGAATCTACACTACACCTACATATAGACCTCAGATCTAAAGACACACACAGACTGAAAGTGAGGGGATGGAAAAATATATTCCATGCAAAGGGAGAAGAAAAGAAAGCAATACTCCTATCAGATAAAATAGACTTAAAAAAAAAAAAAAGACTGGGGCTTCCCTGGTGGTGCAGTGGTTGAGAGTCCACCTTCCGATGCAGGGGACACGGGTTCGTGCCCCGGTCCGGGAAGATCCCACATGCCACGGAACGGCTGGGTCCGTGAGCCATGGCTGCTGAGCCTGTGCATCTGGAGCCTGTGCTCCGCAATGGGAGAGGCCACAACAGTGAGAGGCCCACGTACCACAAAAAAAAAAAAAAAAAAGACTGTAATAAAAGACAAAGAAGGGTGTTACATAACGATAAAGAGGTCAATCTAACAAAGACTATAACATTTATAAACATTTATGCACCCAACATAGGAGCAACTAAATATGTTAAGCAAATATTAACAGCATAAAGGGAGAAATAGATGGAATACAATAGTAAGGAACTTTAATACCCCACTTACATCAATGGATAGATCATCCAGACAGGAAGTCAATAAGGAAACACTGGCCCCAAATGACACATTGGACCAGATGAACTTAATGGTTATAGAGAGAACATTCTATACAAAAGCAGCAGAATATACATCCAAGTACACATGGAACATTCTCCAGGATAGATCACATGTTAGTCCACAAAGAAAGTTTCAATAAACTTAAGAAATCTGAAATCACATCAAGCATCTTTTCCAGCCTCAATGGTATGAGGCTAGAAATCAAGTACAAGAAGAAAACTGGAAAAAAACAAAAACACATGGAGACTAAACTATATGCTACTAAACAATGAATGGGTCAATGAAGAAATCAAAGAGGAAATTTTTAAATACCTTGAGACAAATAAAAATGGAAGCACAACTTTCAAAAATCTATGGGATGCAGCAAAAGCTGTTCTAAGAGGGAAGACCTAAATATAAGACCAGACACTATGAAACTCTTAGAGGAAAACATAGGAAAAACACTCTTTGACATAAATCACAGCAAGATCTTTTTTCACCCACCTCCTAGAGTAGTGAAAATAAAAACAAAAATAAACAAATGGGACCTAATTAAACTTAAAACCTTTTGCACAGCAAAGAAAACCATAAACAAGACGAAAAGACAACCCACAGAATGGGAGAAAATATTTGCAAATGAAGCAACGGACAAAGGATTAATCTCCAAAATATACAAACAGCTCATGGAGCTCAATATCAGAAAAACAAACAACCCAATTAAAAAATGGGCAGAAGACCTAAATAGACATTTCACCAAAGAAGACATACAGATGGCCAAGAAGCACATGAGAAGATGCTTAACATCACAAATTATTAGAGAAACGCAAATCAAAACTACAATGAGGTATCACCTCACACTGGTCAGAATGGCCACCATCAAAAAATCTACAAACAATAAATGTTGGAGAGGGTGTGCAGAAAAGGGAACCCTCTTGCACTGTTGGTGGGAATGCAAAGTGTTACAGCCACTGTGGAGAACAGTATGGAGATTCCTTAAAAAACTAAAAATAGAACTAACATATGACCCAGCAATCCCACTACTGGGCATATACCCAGAGAAAACCATAATTCAAAAGGACACATGTACCCCAGTGTTCATTGCAGCACTATTTACAATAGCCAGGACATGAAAACAACCTAAATGTCCAATGAAAGATGAATGGATAAAGAAGATGTGGTACATATATACAATGGAATATTACTCAGCCATAAAAAGGAAAAAAATTGGGTCATTTGTAGAGATGTGGATGGACCTAGAGTCTATCACACAGAGTGAAGTAAGCCAGAAAGAGAAAAACAAGTATCATATATTAATGCATATATGTGGAATCTAGAAAAATTGTACAGATGAACCTATTTGCAGGGCAGGAATAGAGAGGTGGACATAGAGAACAGACATGTGGACACAGAGGGGGAAGGGGAGGGTGGGATGAATTGGGAGATTAGAATTGACATACATACACTACCATGCATATACACTATATACTACTATACTACTATGTAGAGTGTATATATACTACTTACATATATACTATACAATGTATATAATTGACTTATATACCACTAAAATAGATAGCTAGCAGGAACATGCTATAAAGCTCAGGAAGCTCAGCTTGGTGCTCTGTGATGACCTAGAGGGGTGGAATGGGGGCGGGTGGGAGGGAGGTCCAAGTGGGAGGGGATATAGGTATACATATATCTGATTCACTTCATTGTACAGCATTGTAAAGCAATTATATTCCAGTAAAAACAATTTTTTAAAAAGGAACAAGAAAAATCTCAAACAATCTAACTTTACACCTAAAGGAACTAGAAAAAGAATAACAAGCAAAGCCCAAAGTTGGTAGAAGGAAGGAAATAATGAAAATCAGAGTGGAAATAAATGAAATAGAAACTAAAAAAAAAAAGAAAAAAAAGAAAATGTAAATGAAACTAAGACTTGGTTCTTTGAAAAGATAAACAAATCGACAAACACTTAGCAAGACTTATCAAGAACAAAGGAGAGAGAGTCCAAACAAATAAAATCAGAAATGAAAAAGGAGAAATAGCTAACACCATAGAAATACAAAGAATCACAAGAGAATAATATGAAAAATTATATGGCAAAAATTAGACAACTTTGAAGAAATGGATAAATTTCTAGAAACATACATCTTCCAAGACTGAATCATGAAGAAATAGAAAATCTAAACAGAGCAATTACTAGTAAAAAAAAAAAAAAAAGGAAATAATAATCAAAAAGATCCCCCAAGGTACTTCCCTGGTAGTCCAGTGGTTAAGACTCTGCCTTCCAATGCAGGGGACGTGGGTTCGATCCCCATGTCAGGAAACAAAGATCCTACATGCTGCAGGGCAACTAAGCCAGCAAGCTCTAGAGCCCGTGTGCCACAACAAGAGAGAAGCCCACATGCCGCAATGAAGAGCCCACATGCTGCAACGAAGATCCTGCGTGCCACAACTAAGACCCGATGCAGTCAAGTAAATGAATAAATGAATTTTTAAAAAACCCCAAAACAAAAGTCCAGATCCAGATGACTTCATAGGCGAATTCTACCGAACATTTAAAGAAGAGTTAATGCTTTTCCTTCTCAAATTATTCCAAAAAGTTGAAGAAGAAGGAACACTTCCAAACTCCTTTTATGAGACTGGCATTATTTACCCAATACCAAAACCAGAAAGAGACACCAGAAATAAAGAAAATTACAGGCAAATATCCCTGATGAACATTGATGCAAAAATCTTCAACAAAATGTTAGCAAACCAAATTCAACAATACATCAAGAGTATCATACACCATGATCAAGTGGGATTCATTCCAGGGGTACAGGATGATTTAAAGTAAATCAATCAAAAAAATAATAAAGTAAATCAATCAATGTGATATACCACATTAAAAAAAAAACTATAAAAATTATATGATCATCTCAATAGATTCAGAAAACCATCTGACAAAATTCAACATCCATTTATGATTAAAAAAAAAAACTCCCAGCAGAGTGGGTATAGAGGGAACATGCCTCAACATAATAAAGGCCACATATGACAAACCCACAGGTAACATCAATGGTGAAAGACTGAAAGCATTTCCTCTAAGATCAAAAACAAGACAAAGATGCCCACTCTCACCATTTTTATTCAACATAGTTAGAAGTCCTAGCCACAGCAATTAGCCAATAAAAAGAAATGAAAGTCATCCCAATTGGAAAGGAAGAAGTAAAACTATCTGCAGGTGACATGATACTACATATAGAAAACCCCAAAAACTCCACCAAAAAAACTATTGGAACTAGTAAATGAATTCAGTAAAGTTGCAGGATACAAAATTAATATACAGGGTATTCCCTGGTTGTCCAGTGGTTAGGACTCCACGCTTCCACTGCAGGGGGCCCAGGTTCAATCCCTGGTTGGAGAACTAATATCCTGCATGTCACATGGTGCAGCCAAAAAAAAAAAAAATTGTATAAAAAAAATTTCTATGGAACCACAAAAGACCCCAGATAGCAAAAGCAATCTTGAGAAAGAAGAACAAAGCTGGAGGTATCACACACTCCCAGACTTGAAACTATATTACAAAGCTATAGTAATCCAAATAGTAATATACTGGCACAAAAACAGACATGTACATCAATGCAACAGAATAGAGAGCCCAGAAATAAACCCACACTCACATGGGCAATTAATCTATGAAAAGGAGGCAAGAATATATCATGGAGAAAAGACAGTCTCTTCAATAAATGGTGCTGGGAAAAACTGGACAGCTATATGCAAAAGAATGATACTGGACTACTTTCTTAAACCTCATACAAAAATAAACTCAAAATGGATTAAAGATTTAAATGTAACACTGGAAACCATAAAACTCCTAGAAGAAAACATAGGCAATAACCTCTTTGACATTGGTGTCAGCAATATTTTTTCAGATATGTCTCCTCAGGCAAGGGTATCAAGAGCAAAAATAAGCAAATGGGACCACATCAAACTAAAAAGCTTTTGCATGGTGAAGGAAACTCAACAGAGCCACTATGGAAAACAGTATGGAGGTTCTTCAAAAAACTAAAAATAGAGGTACCATACGATCCAGCATTCCACTTCTGGGTATTTATCTGAAGAAAATGAAAATACTAACTCAAAAATTTATATGCATCCCCATGTTCATTTCAGCATTGTTTGCAATGGCCAAGATATGGATGCAACCTATGTGTCCATCGACAGATGAATGGATAAAGAAGATGTGGTATATATACAATAGAATACTACTCAGCCATAAAAGAAGAATGAAATCTTGCTGTTTATGGCAACATGGATAGACCTGGAGAGTATTATGCTAAGGTAAAAAAAGTCAGAGAAAAACAAATACCGTAAGATTTCACTTATATGTGGAATATAAAAACATAACAAACAGGGACTTCCCTGGTGGTTCAGTGATTAAGAATCCGCCTTCCAATGCAGGGGACGTGGGTTCGATCCCTGGTCGGGACATAAGATCCCACATGCCACGGGGCAACTAAGCCTGCATGCCGCAACTACTGAGCCCGTGTGCTCTGGAGCCCACAAGCCATAACTAGAAAACCCATGTGCCGCAACTAGAGAGAAGCCCGCCTGCCACAACTAAGACCCAATCCAGCCAAATAAATAAATTAAAATTAAAAAAAATAACAAACAAAATAAAACAGAAACAGACTCATAGATACAAAGAACAAACTGGTGGTTGCCAGAGGGGAGTGGGGATGTGGGACAGATGAAACAGGTGAAGGAGATTAAGAGGTACAAACTTCCGACCACAAAATAAATAAGTCATGGGGATGTAATGTACACATAGGGAATATAGTCAAGAATACAGTAACAACTTTGTACGGTGACAGATGGTAACTGGACTTATTGCAGTGATCATTTCATAATGTATATAAATATCCAAACACTATGTTGTACCCTGAAACTAATATAATATTGTATGTTATGACTCGATAATAAAAGGACAAGTCCTCTGTGTACTCTTCTCCCACAACCAGAACTCTGCCCTTGAATCTCTCCTACATCAAAATGTTAGATCCGGGAATTCCCTGGCGGTCCAGTGGTTAGGACCCCATACTTTCACTGCCGTGGGCCTGGGTTCCATCCCGGGTCGGGGAACTAAGATCCCACACACCGCGTGGCCAAAAAAAAAAAAAGAATGTTATAGCCAACACTGAGGGCGACTGACAACGCCTGTCCGTAAGAGGCGCTCAACAAAAGTGTGTCCAGCCTACAAGGAAAATAAACTATATATTGTAAGGGAGGAAAGCTATGTGGGAAATGGATTGAGTATTTTTAATAATAAATTGGTATAATTATTCTTTAAATGGTTTTAAATGATGAGGGGGAAAAGCCCCAAATGATCATTTGTTCATTCATTCGAGGTTTCTTTCCCATGAGCTGGGAACAGCTGGAGGCCCTTCACGTGCCACGTCATTTAATCTCGGTCAATGCGCCCGATAATCCCACAATGGGCGATTTTTTCTCATTTACAGCGGAGTCAAGGATAGGCGGTCACCCACCTGACATGCATCCCAGCCAACGGCAGAACTGGTGCCTGCAGTTTTTACCTGATTTCATTAGCAGGGAAGCAGGAGGGGGTCCATGTTCTTCATGCCTCTCCCTGGAGACATAGTCCGTGAAGGCTCAGATCAACAGTTATCCAGGTGACCCTCCAAGCCACTTTTGTCTTTTTATTCACACCTAAACCTTAAAGTCCTCAGGCAGAAACCAGAAACTAAAGGGCCCAGGAGGAGACAATCGGCTTTTAATTACTTGGAGGCTGTTCTCTCAGACGAAGATTCATTTCATGTGCTTTTACCGTCTCTTCCTTTGGAAGCATTTCCCTGCTTAAAAAGTGTATCTACAAGCAAGAGGGAAAAGTGAGAAGGCTTCAATTCAATTCAATTCAATTGTACTCCATGGATTCAATTTTCTCAGAAGAGCTCTGGAAAACACGGGTCTGAGGGAAATGAAAGCTGACCTAGTTCAAATGGAATTTAGCAATGCTGCAACGCGGAGGTGGTCCCTGCTCCCAGGACACAGGGTCTCTAGGAAGCCCCTAAGCGGCGTCCGTTGGTACCTGGAGGTGCCTAATCCTTGCTTCCCAGGCCGCTCCTGGTCAAAGGCACAGTGTAGCCGTAAGAAAACCCTTGATTTTCAGGCAACGCCGGACGAGGGATGGGGAGTCAAGCTGGGATTGTACGGCTTGTGTTTCGGCTCTGAGACCTCTGCACGTCTCGGGACCCACGCCCCCTCCCATCCGTACCCCCGCCCCGCCTACCCGAGCGTTCAAACCCCGATTCCGCTCCTCCCGGGGGACGTCAGAGGCCCCCCCACGGGTGTCGGCTGTCAATCCAGGATGACAGCGCCTAACTGAGGACTGTCCCGAGAGTCAGGAGCACCCAGACAGGATCCAGGGCCCCGGCGCCCCTCGCTGGCGTCTGTTGGTCCCCGTGAGCCCGGCGTCTCCTCCCGGCCTTGTTACTTTGTCAGCGCCCAGGGCGCCCCTCTGGGAGCCTGGGGCTCGGCTGCAGGGGTCTCCAGTTCTCCCTGGGACCCCCTGCTAATGCTCCCGCCCCCGCGCTGCTCTCCTCTGAGAGCCCTACCGAGCTGCGTGCGCTTTTCCATTTTCATCCCCCGGGGAGGTCCAGCCCCTGGAGTCAGCCGCATGCTCTGCCGGCAGTGAATTCAGCTTGCTGGTACCTTGCACCCCAGTTGCAAGTTTGTGATGAGCAAACGGTTTCACTGCATTTTAAACCCTTTAAAGAAAAATCCGAGATGTCATCTGTGCTTGAAACACACCACCTGCTATACCTGCACTGTTCCACAGGGCAGGTGCTAACCTCACGAGGCTGTGAGCACCTGAAATGGGGCTGGTCGGAATTGAGTGCTGTGACGTAAAATACACCCCAGATTTCAAAGACTTAATACCAAAAAATTAGAATGTAAAATGTTCAAATATATTTCTGTTGATTACATGTTAAGATCCATAGGGTTAAATAAAACGTATCATGAAAAAACCTCAACTGTTCGTTTTTACTTGTTTCAATTGTGGCACTAGAAACATTTACTATGGCTCACATTGTATTTCCAGTGGCTCGCACTGTGCCAGACAAACCTGGAAGGCACAGATCCTAACTATTACAGGAATACCGCAGTCATCAACAGCGTCATACTGTTGGGGCAGCTTTTTCTCTGAAGAGATTAGGAAGCCAGCTGCGTATGTCACATGCGCTACATAATCATTAATATTTTGAAATAGTGCTTGCAGCTGTTGTATTCTCCTTCTACGTGTTGTCTGACCGTTTCTTTTACTTTATTGAATAAGTTCACAGATAAATGATTTTCAGTTGGCAAAAAAGTTAAAAATCATGCATAGGGTTTTCTATTATAAGAGTAATATAGCAGCTGATAAAGCATCTGTCATCTCCTATGGAGAATTTATAATAATTTATAATAATGGAGTCCATTTGTTTTCTGGTTTATTTATTTTTTATACATTTCAAGCTATTTTTGTCAATATTATGTAAGCTATTTTGGATAAGCAAGTCACTTTTAAAATTTTTTAACTGCCAATTGCTCATGCAAAAGTGAATCAAATTCAGTAATTACCACAACAATTCCCATGGAAGTTGCATTATTTAAGGACAGCCACTTTTCATTGCAACATCAGAACAAACTTTTCATTAAAAAATAATAAACACAACTCTGTCAAGCAATCAAGGTAATACTGTATTTCTTTGTTCTTTGAGACATATAACATTTTTATTTGATTGATACGTGATCCAAGTACAGCCTTCTAGTGCTTCATAGAATCTTTACGACTTTTGAAGGTTCTTTCTTCACATACACATCCAGTCTAAAAACTGGTCTCCTATAAGGAATATCTGTCCCTTTCAAAGCAGTTTAGAAATAAAATGACACATGCAGTCTTGGAATAGGCCAGCCAGAGTCTCATGATAGTTTTGATCATTTAAAATTTTTTTCCAGAATGTCTATTTTCAAAACACCTTTGTGTGTGTGTATGTGTGCTGTTTGATTTTCTGTAAATATTAATGGGATAATAACTTGGGGGAAAAAAAGAAAACCAACGTTTTCATTAAATGGTGTCAAAAATTATTTCTCATTGTAACAAGCTGAGGTCACAGAATTCATCAAAGTCAGCGAATTCATCAAAATTAAGCTGCTGTTGGCCTTTATGTACTGTTTGTACAGATTGTTTTACTTTGTTCTTATTTTAATCCTCCTTCTTCTTTTTTTCTTTCCTACTTAAGTGTCCTGACCTTCTTTATCTTTAAAAATTCTTCTGCATCATTTTCATTACCTGTATTTTCTTGCCTTTATTAACTCATCTTATCCTTACCTTCACGAGTTTAATTATTAAAGTTTTGGGAGTTTTTTAGTTCCCAATGTGCTATATCAGAGAGGTTTTGACATTTTAAACTCTGTCAGTTTTTCTTTCTTACAATGTGGGCTTCCACTGGGCTACTTCCTTCTTATTGTATTTGAATTTTAGTATGAACAATAAATCTGAAGAAATATACCTACTTAATTTGAAATCAAAGCCTACAGTAGAGCAAAGGTAATTTTATTTTTTTAATATAAATTTATTTATTTATTTATATTTTATTTTTGGCTGTGTTGGGTCTTCACTGTGGTGCATGGGCTTCTCATTATGGTGGCTTCTCTTGTTGCAGAGCAAAGACTCTAGGTGCGCGGGCTTCAGTAGTTGCAGATCATGGGCTAAGTAGTTGCAGCTCACGGGCTCCAGAGAGCAGGCTCAGTAGTTGTGGCGCACGGGCTTAGTTGCTCCGTGGCATGTGGGATCTTCCTGGACCAGGGCTCAAACCTGTGTCCCCTGCACTGGCAGGTGGATTCTTTTTTTTTTTTTTTTTTTGCGGTACGCGGGCCTCTCACTGTTGTGGCCTCTCCCGTTGCGGAGCACAGGCTCCGGACGCGCAGGCTCAGCGGCCATGGCTCACGGGACCAGCCGCTCCGCAGCACGTGGGATCCTCCCGGACCGGGGCACGAACCCGCGTCCCCTGCATTGGCAGGCGGACTCTCAACCATTGCGCCACCAGGGAAGCCCTGGCAGGTGGATTCTTAATCACTGCGCCACCAGGGAAGTCCCAAAGGCAATTTTAAATGGTTATGATGCTGCTTTGTTGCATTGAACTGTTCAGCTGTTTAATCAAATCACTCTTCTGCTGCATACATTGACTGACTGATGGTTGAGCTCAGGAGTTTTGTCACTGGACCACTTGTGTCAGTGACTGTTTGGCACATCATTTCCTCTGGAACCACCAGACTCTGCTAGGACAAGACCTACGAGGAGGCTGCCCACAGGGTGTGGCTTGTCAAGATGCATGAGCACACGGCTTCACACACACACGTTTCCCCGTGGGTAGGTTTGTGTCCTCACGCACAAGAAGTCTGATCAATTCCTCTCACTGGTTTCCGCCAACAAAGAAAAATACTGCACAGGGATTTTATCATTTTATACACTGGGTTATTGTGTCTGTTCCTGAGAGAAGAACATTTCCCTTTTGACCAGGTGCTATTGAAAGTGGAATCCTCTACCTACCATCTTACACGTTTGATAATTGGGAGAACTTTCCAAGGACCTGTTTCTGTCTCCAAGTGTTTAAATCCTACTTTCTGCTCTGCTATCTGGTTGTACCAGTGCAGGCACCGCGGGACACACACTTATCACAACCTGACCCTGCACCGTGACATCACAGCAGGCAAGCTGGGGTGGAAGCAGGGAACCCCAGGGGACAGCTCCCTGTCACTTAACCCTGCACAAACGTGACAGTGAGCCCCATAAATATACGTCACGACCCAGCTGCACACATCGCCGATTCAACGGCCCCTTAGATGGAGCACCAAGACTCCCTGCGTGCTCGTCACACCCTGGACACGAGAGGAAGCACAGAGGCACAGCAGGAGGGGACAGAGACAGAGGGCTGGACCAACGGTGCTTAAAATATCTTATTTTTCCTTTTGCGGGTATATTTTACAAGAACATGTGACCATGTGAGCACACTGCTAGGGCCCCTCCCAGAGTCTCGGAAGAGGCCCACACAGTGAGGGTCCCTGATGCATCAGCCTTACTAGCTTAACAGTGGGTCCGCCCCTACTCTGAGGTCAGCTTGAGCTGAGTTCCAGGACTGGCCCAGACGTCTCAACTCTCCCTTGTGTCAGGGCATCCCTCGCCCAGCCCCTGTGCCCTTTACCCAGATGGGGGCACCTTTTGTCTTCCTTGTATGCAGGAGCATTCATCAACGTGGAGGGGCCCTATCTTCAAGCCCCCTCCCACCTCGGCATGGCATTGCCAATGTCTCCCAGGTGGCAACAGCTTAATGCAAGCATGTCCCTTCCTGGCCTGTTCTGATAACCAGAGCTCCCTTGGTCCTTGCTCTGAGTTATGGAAGAAACTATCATTAGGTGAAGACCATGAAAAGTTAAACAAACTTTTTCAGGCAAAATTCTAGGAAGCTACACAAACTTTGCATGTTGACGACAAGAGAAGAAAGTTCCCAAGTATATAATGTGATTTATCATAATGTAGATAAGTTGTAAGTGATTCTGGGAAGAGCATCAAACGTCAGCATAGATGATGTAATGCAAACCCCAAAGATTTTTTAACCCAGTTGTGACATTTGAGATGGGATGTGATAGCTGCCCTCAATAATTGCTGTGTCTACTTACAAGGAAATGGATGAATAACTTCGCTTGGTGCAAAGCAATCTAAATTCAATCAGTGAATTAAATTAAGTAAAAAATAATTAGGGCCAAATGTTGTGAAACTCCATTAGGTTATGGAAATCTCCCAAAGGAGATGCAAATAACACCATTACTCAGAACTGAAAAAACAATATTATCACTGCATGTGTTATGAGTAACTGTGCTGTGCTTCTTCCAGGGCACTAAAGGGATGTCCAGATACATGTTTACTCTTTCTTTTTCCACAAGCTATGATTCTGTGGGAACCGCATCTTTGCTTACCCAGTGCTAAATTATGAGAACAAATTTCTTCATTAATATAATACTTAAATGTAAAGACTGTTGACTAGGGAGTTTAATTACTTAAAGCCCTAATTAAAATGCAGTCATCTCATACAGTAGCTGAATTTTCCATGCAAGCCAATTAATTTGATGCTGTCCAATGAAGAATGTCAAGCTGGGAAGAAAAAGATGAGAGCAGGGATGACAAGTAAGCTTCATCTAGCAAGCCTACTCTAACTTAGTAGTAGTGTTTGCTTGGAGCTCTCGGTTGAGAAAGATAATACCATGATCCATCAGTGACGTCTGCCAAGGCTTAGGACAAGCCAGCGACAGCCTGTCTGCCATTTGCAAAGCTGCTGGACCACAGCTACTGGTCAGGATCCAACACACTCCAGGCAGTGTGGACATCCAGGACTGGGGTTCTGGGCTGAGACTCTCTGCTCCTCCCCTAAAGGGAGCAAGAGACCAGGAACCCATGTTGTAGGCACCCTCCTCCTTAGGCTCTGGAATGCAATAGAGCCGTATCCACTACAGGGAGGCCTTAGGGGTCTTTTTACACAACTGTATCATTTCGATTATGAGGAAGCTGAGGCCAGAGAAGTTATTTCACCCATTATGGCCATAAGACAACTTAGAGGCAGCGTTGGGACCAGACCCCAAGCTCCCTGGCACCCAGACCTGCCCCCCCCAAGCCCCCACCTGCACACTCGTCCCAGGTCCTTCACAGCCACAACAGTTTAGCCCTAAAGCAGTGGACGTACTCAACCTCTGGGCTGTTGACCATCTACACTCACTGGTTCTGTTCCTGTTTCATTTTGGTGTCAAAGGCCAGACATCCTCTTGTCCTTCAGGGTCCAGTGGCTCACAGGTGCACTGAAATTCAGGAACAGCAACAAAGCAACCCTGAAGTGCCCAGTCAGGGCTCAGCCTGGAAAGTAGTGTCATTTGTCATGTGAGCTCTGAATCGGGATGTTCTTGACCTGCATCTGGAGAACCCTGAACAAGCCCACATTTCTTTCCAGTCTGTGAGCAGCGAGAACCCGTGAGGGCACATATGAGTCAGACCTGGTTTCAGGCTGACCTTGGGCTGACCTTCAGAGCAATCTGCCTATGAGAGGCCTAGAAACAGAGGAGCAGCTCCCCTGCCTCGCCACGGAATCATCACCCAGCACAGGACCACCTGGTCCGTTTCACTGGGCTCCCTTTCCCTTGCACTTTCTCTCTTCCCATCGGGCACCTGAGAGCATGATGACACCACTTCATTCTTCCAAGGACCTGGCAGGACGCGGACAGAACAGGTAGAATAGAATTCATATCAGCAGAAAGCTGGTCTCCCATCTCCTTCCCGGGACAATATATGTTTCATTAGCGCCCTTCTGAGCTTTCTTCTTTGTGTTACTTCCTAGGTTTGGCCTCAGGCCACAGCCAGGGGGGTGATGAACAGGACACCCAACGGGGAGATGAACCATCCCTGGAGCTGGTGTGGGTATTTGTTTTCTTCATACGTGCAGTGCCTTTGGCTAGACCACCAGGCAGTGTTGCTCTGGCATAACCCAGATTGCAGCCAATAAACACGGAACCCAGCACAGTGTCCCCAGTCCTCAGAGGCTCTGCTTCCCGGGAGCCTGGGCAGACAGCAACTACCCTGACAACTGCCCCCCGAATCTTCACATGTACACCCAGGGCTCTGTGAAGGGGTCCATGTCTCTGCATCATCACCTAATGTTTAAAAATGAAATATCCAACTGCTAATGCAAAGCATCTAACACAGTGCCTGGCACATGGTAAGTGGTAGGTACCATTAACTATTAATATAAGTATTATGATTCTTATTGTGTAAGTAGTATTATCCTACAGTGTGTAATACTATGTACCCAAATCTTCATAAGAGCTGGCATATTACAGAACTTTACAGCTATTAAATAATTTTCAGTCATAATCCCATTTGATCCTCAGAAAAATACCTTAAAATCCACCTCTACATAAAGTTTTCTCCATTGGTTCCAATCTCTTTCTTCTCTGAACCACCATAGAATTTTATTTGTCTCTATTTGTCCCCCAACCCCTGCCATCCCCTCAACACACACACACACACACACACACACACACACACAAAACCTGGGAATCATGCACATCCTCTGTGGCACTGCTCTGAGCCCCAGCAGGTGACATCACCTGGGTCCCCCGATGGCTGGACTTGGTCAGTGGAAAGTACCAGCAGGAGATCGGAGAATGTGTAGTCAGGCATTAGGGCTCTCCTGGTAAACAGAACCAACTGTGTGTGTGTTTTTGTGTTTGTAATATATGTATTAAGAGATGTTTTATAAGGAATTGGCTCATGTGATGATGGAGGCTAAGCCCCGAGGTTTACAGGGTCAGCCAGCAAGCTGGGAACCCAGGAAAAAGGATAGTTTGCATATTCTTCAAGAAGATGTCCATGGGGCTTCCTTGGTGGCGCAGTGGTTAAGAATCCGCCTACAATGCAGGGGACACAGGTTTGAGCCCTGGTCCGGGAAGATCCCACATGCCGCGGAGCAACTAAGCCCGTGCGCCACAACTACAGAGCCTGTGCTCTAGAGCCCACGAGCTACAACTACTGAGCCTGTGTTCCACAACTACTGAAGCCCGCATGCCTAGAGCCCGTGCTCTGCAACAAGAGAAGCCACCGCAGTGAGAAGCCCGCACACCGCAACGAAGAGTAGCCCCTGCTTGCCACAACTAGAGAAAGTCCACGTGCAGCAACAAAGACCCAACACAGCCAAAAATAAATAAAGAAAAAGAAGATGTCCATGCTGGGTCTGTCTGTGAATCTATACCCATATCCTGGTATCTATGTATCTAAGTATATTAAGTGACAGAGTCCTGGTTCTGGCAACATGGGCATTTGAACTAAAATAAGCTCCATCTCATCTACAAACATAAAATATAACAAAGATTGTAAACACGTAGCCAATATTGAAAAAAAACAAATGGACTTTCTTCAATTATCAGCAATAGCAGAAAGGTCTTGGGCAGGATGAGAGACTTACAAGCTGCCTTGGGTGGCCCCCGAGACATCAACCTGAATACAGGTCCAAAAGAGTGAGGTTTTAATGCTCCCAGAAGGGCATTTTGATGTGGTCTTAGGCTCTGCAAAGGAGGGAGCTGAAACTGGGAAATACCTTATACAGCTAAGTCCCTAGAAAGAAGTTCTAGAAAAACTCTACTAGTAGCTTGTTCCTTGAAAGGATTTTGGAATAAAAATCAAATAAATGAACAACAACAAAAATTCTTCCGTGAGAATGAAAATCCAATCCTGAAACCCCCGCAAAGTATAGAGTCCTCATTTATGGGCTCATAACCCGTATAATTAACACAAAAGTGGTTTCCAGATCATTGAAACCCATGGAGCACTTGGCAAAAGAAAATGCAAAACAAGTCTGTAGGGACA